>NC_069503.1:557385811-557590811 GCF_027579735.1 Bombina bombina | reverse complement strand
ATATGATGGGTGGGTTGGGGTTAAGTAGGAATAACCCGCCTGCAGTACATATTGTATAAAAAGCTGACTTTCAGTATGCTAAGCAGAAACTTAAGTGGTTAGCTAAAGCAACAGTAAGATAGAACTAATGACATTTAATTGCAAAGTTAAGCTTCTTGAAGTCTAGAGAGGTGTGTTTCTCCTACAAAAGTAGATCACATGAGACCACTAAATAGATATTACATACTAACAGTACCAATAGCATCTGGTTTAGCTATGCAAAACATCAAACAAAAGGTTAACAAGTGGGAGAGAGATAAATAGTTTAAACAACATAAAACATATTTTAACCTATGCTAATTTAGTACAATAAGTAGAAAAATAGGGTTAAGTATCATTAGATGCCTGCATTGCAACGATGTGTTAAAGGGCTGGATAAAATATGTTGAAGGTAGCAGATAGCCCAATATAGTTGCACCATATATTTCATATATAACATCAGAAGTTAACAATCCCAGTATCTATGAAATGTCACACAAACAATAAAGGAACATTGGGATAAATTTTAATGCAGTCTCTGCTATTCAAATATAAGAAGTCTCAAACGGATTGGGGGGAGTAATGTATCTGGCATTGACAAGATGGCGCCTCTATATGAAAATAGGAGAAGCTAGCCTATCCCCTTCAGCAGCAGCTCTAGTGTATAGCATATGTCCGAAATCCTTGCCTGGGGCTCATAGGTGTCACCGAGGGGTGTCTTAACTGCAGGGTTCCATCCTGAGTGCAGAGAATGCTCATAATGAGCAAAGTGTAAACAAGTGTTCTGGGAGGTGATGAGAGTGCATAAGTCCTGGCCTGATTTATCCTTAGGTCTGGGCTGTTTGCAGGACATTAAGTATGTAGATCCGTTGCGAGCACTACCAAGCTGTTTTCCTGACCGGAAGTGAGTCCCAGCTCCTCGGTCTGAGCGTCGGGCTCCCTCCCTGCTAGATGGCTCCTCTGGAGATGAGGAGATAGCCGTTGTGTGCCTAAGATCAGCGAGCTCCTCCTGAGTGAGGGCAAATGTAGCTGCATCCGCTCCGGCTCCCGCCCCGGCCGGCCGCTCCAGAGCAGAAGCCAGACAAACCACAGGGGGGTCACGAATGCCCGTAAGCTGCTGGGAGAGTGCGGTAAGGTCCAGCACAATCGGATCTGCTGTCATGTCCTGCTGGTATGTACCTCTGACCGGAGGGAGAAAAGTATTAGAGTCCATCTCAAGTATGTTGGGTATTGTCTCCGATCTCAGCGAAATACACTGTGAGAGCATGCTAAACTGATTATCCATGCGGGTGCTCAGCATAGTAAAGGCCTCTATCATCATGGAGTCCATCTTCTTAGCTCAAAACGGGATCAGATCAGGCTCTAAAGTGTGGTCGGCTGTTGTCTGTAGGAAAGTCTTATGTCTCCTATGTGGAGATATTAGTTCAGGGCTATTAAAAGCTATTTAAAAGGTTGTTAGAGCAGGAGCTCTCAGAACCTGCGTCTGCTCGGATCGGTAGCTGGCTCCGCCCCCCAGAGAACATTTTTAAAGGGACAGTCTAGACCCTATACTTGTTCTTTATTTCTTACAAACCAGACAAGCATCTTGCAACAGGTTCCACATCTATAAGCTTTTAAGAAGTACATGAAACTTTTAAATAATCATCATTTGTTAGTAGCGAAAATGGCCTCCAAGATCCGTCCACAGCTTTCTTCTTGTCTAGTTAGTTGTTTTTTTTGTATTGCAGTTTAGCAATGCACTTTTAATATTTTTGTTAGCTATTTAAAAAAACACATGTGCAAATTATCATGGATAATTTATTTAAGGCCAGATTACAAGTGGAGAGCTAAATATAGCTTTCGTCAAAGCGATATTTGCATTCCACTGAGTAATACCAGTGCATGCTAATGTGCGCTGGTTTTACAAGTTAACAGCAATGCGAACGCAAGCTCACATTTGCATTGCTGGGAAGCATTGCGCTCACAAGAGTCATACAGAACCAGGGGGAAAGTCACGCAGCGATGCTAGCTAATTGTAAATATATATTGTATATATAAGTATATATATATTTACTGAGAACACACAGTTCCCATAAACAAAAATGTAAAGGCACTCCTGCCAACTTTACCCTTAAAATACTGCCTAATGCAGTTATTATTTATTTATTTTAAATCTACAATTTTTTTATTTTTTTATTTTTTTTATTGATGTCAATTTGCATAGTACAGCTTATATATCATTGCTAGAGTTGTACAAAAGTAAATTATTAAATTTATGCTCAAGAGGTAGCATTGTCATATCATACCCCGCAGGAACATTCAGGTTTAAACATTAAAGGGATAGTAAACTCCAAAATTTTCTTTTTATGATTCAGATAGAACATACAATTTTAAACAACTTCTATAATCAAATTTTCTTCATTCTCTTGTTATCCATTGCTGAAGGGATAGCATTGCACTACTAACAGGAAGCTGAAAATATCTATTTAGTCAATCACAAGAGACAAATGTGTGTGTGCAGGTGTTCTGGTAAGAGGGTGAACTTTGGAAAAGAGCGAACCATGTCACTTACTGTGACATTACATCAGCTGTTATACAAATTTTGGACCTAATGCGCATGCCTGCCAGCGCCATCACATACCTGGCCGCATACATCACTGGTAAAATATTTACAACTTCTCCCATTACTACTACTCAATGACACACAATGACATTAAAGGGAGCAAACATTTGTTGCAGCAGTAAATCTATTGGTTGATTAACAAAGAGAACAGCACGAGCACGGAGACTCAGCTTTAGAGTAGTGGTAGTAATGGGAGTAGTTGCAGTGGGGGGCGGAGTTCCGAATATTGCCGAGGAGCCTAATAAACAGCTTTCCATGAGTGCACCATTTATGATATCAAATCCCACGCATGCGCTCTAGAAAGGGTTCGGTAATTTCACAGCTCTAAATATTTTACCAGTGATATATGCGGCCAGGTATGTGATGATGCTGGCACGCATGCGCATTAGGTCCAAAATTTGTGAAACAGCTGATGTAACGTCACAGGAAATGACATGGTTCGCTCTTTTCCAAAGTTCGCCCTCTTACCAGAACACAGGCACCAATTAGCAGCAGCTCCCACTAGTGTATGGTATGTGCATATTCATTTTTTAACAAGGGATACTAAGAGAACGAAGCACATTTGAAAATAGAAGTGCTTCTATTGCATCAGCCAATAGGATTTTTTCTACCTTAATTCCGATTGGCTGATAGAATTCTATCAGCCAATCGGAATTGAAGGGACGCCATCTTGGATGACGTAATTTAAAGGAACCTTCATTCAGTCGTCGGATGAAGAACGAAGAGGATGCTCCGCATTGGATGTCTTGAAGATGGAGCTGCTCCGCGCCGGATGGATGAAGATAGAAGATGCCGCCTGGATGAAGACTTCTGCCCGTCTGGAGGACCTCTTCTGGCCGGCTTCGATGAAGACTTCAGCCCATCTGGAGGACCACTTCGCCCGGCTTCGTTGAGGACTTTGGCCTGGCTGGGTGAAGACTTCTCAAGGTAGGGTGATCTTCAAGGGGTTAGGTTTTATTAAGGGGGGATTGGGTGGGTTTTAGAGCAGGGTTGGGTCTGTGGGTGGGTTATTTATTTAAATTATATTTAAGTTAGGGGGTGTTAGGGTTAGACTTAGGTTTAAGGGTTAATACATTTAATATAGTCGCAGCGACGTTGGGGACAGCAGATAAGGGGTTAACACTCTCCCTCGTGCTGTCAGGCTTTGCCCTAATCTTCCTTCCTTTAAATGCTCCCTGAAGACTTTTCTGTTCAGGGAAGCCTACCACCCAACTCAATAATAAATTAACTTCACTTACCTAACATTTCCCTCATCTAACTCTGTATTAACATCTTTCCCAATCTTGCAGTCCTCACCTCCTGTTTCTCAACCTCCTACCCTTCTAGATTGTAAGTTCCCACGGGAATAAGGCCCTCAATCCCTGTATGTGTTTGTAAATTTTGTCCTGTATCTTACAAGTCTTGTATTGTTTTATTTAAATGAATTGTATCCATGGACAGCGCTGCGGAATATGTTGGCGCTTAATAAATAAAGTATAATAATAATAATAATAATAATAATAATAAATGTAGGTAGGTGTCTGTGATCTTAGGGACGGCAGATTAGGGGTTAATAAAATTAAAGTAGTGTTTGCGATGGTTTAGGGGTCAATATATTTTTTATAGTGGTGGCGATGTCCGGTTCGGCAGATTAGGGGTTCATTTTTTTTTATTGTTTGCGATGTGGGGGGGGGGCTCGGTTTAGGGGTTAATAGGTAGTTTATGGGTGTTAGTGTACTTTTTAGCACTTTAGTTAAGAGTTTTATGCTACAGCGTTAGCCCATAAAACTCTTAACTACTGACTTTTAAATGCGGTACCAGGCTTGACAGGAGAGGGTGTACCGCTCACTTTTGGTCAGACTCGTAATACTGGCGTTAGGCAAGTACCATTGAAAATATAGGATACGCAATTTACGTAAGTGGATTTGCGGTATTACCAAGTCTGGCCAAAAAAGTGAGCGGTACACCTGTCATTTCAAGACTCGTAATACCAGCGTTAGGAAAAAAGCAACGTTGGGACCTCTCAACGCTGCTTTTTAAGGCAACTCGTAATCTCGCCTACTGCTTTTTGTCTTAAAGAAGGTCCTGAAAAGTCACAATAATTTAGTTACATGTTGTGTGACATATATATATATATATATATATATATACTGTATATATTTCGCTTACCAGAATGAATGGCACTGTGCTATGACCAGTGCAAATCCGCCTGCTAGCACTTAATAGTGGCTAGTACACTGGGAACGGTTCACCTCGTTGTGACCGCCTCTCGGTTCCACTGCTGCACGGCTGTTGGATATGTCAGCTGGCTTTCTGTGTCGATATGATACTGGAATAAAGAACTAAGACAACTTCCAATATTTTAAAATAAAAAGTAGAACGCTTTATTCTGTAACACGTTTCTCAACCACAAGACTGGTTGTTTCATCAGACAATAAAAAGCGAATAAAAAGTGTTACAATTGGTAACAATATATACACAGTGTGTTTGATAAAAAACGGAAGTTGTCACTTATGTTCAAACCAATGAATGGTCGACAAACAATTCAAACTTGCAAGCCAAAATGTAATAACAGCTGATACAAATAAAATCCCTAAGTAGTTGTTGAAGAGTAAAATAGCGATTCTGTCAGATAATCATAATTGGTAAAATTTGCACATGTTAGCAAACATTTGTGCCAAAAGTATATATTGACATAACTTTCAATGTATAAAAATTGTTATAATAAAACCTTCGATTTCTTTGTATAAACAGCACATATTAACATGCCTATCCAATGCTTTAAACATGTTTGTTTAGCGTGTTACGCCCTCAGGAGTTAAACTGACATATCTATATGTGGAACACTTTGTAATAGTGTATACATTTTACATATTGAATAATGAACAAAATATATAATTTGTCCATCAATTTGATACTCTAGATCATATCTCGTATAAACAGATTCTAACCAACAAATATAAAAGAAAAACTATGTATTAACAATAAACTAGAAACCTACTAGTGAGAACTAACTTCAAGATGTGAACATGTTAATATTTGTATATCTGTTCTTGTTACACAGAACATCCAATATGCATAATAATCCACTGTTGTAATAAAAAAAGTAGCACTAGTCTATTGGGAGCTAGCTGACCAATAATGAAAAAAAAATATAATCTGTCCATCAATTTGATACTCTAGATCATATCTCGTATAAACAGATTCTAGACAACAAATATAAAAGAAAAACTATGTTTTAACAATAAACTAAAAACCCACTAGTGAGAGCTAACTTCCAGATGTGAACATGTTAATATTAGTATATCTGTTCTTGTTACACGGAACGTCCAGTATGCATAATAATCCACTGTTGTAATCAAAAAAGTAGCCCTAATCTATTGGGAGCTAGCTGATCATTGATTAGATTATTAGTATCTTTGTAAATATTGTAATACTTTTGATTGTTTTCACCACGGTCAATATAGAAATAATTTTAAATAGATAAGAATGCATATTCTTAAGTGCGTTAACCTGACATGAAAATATGAATATTTTACATTCCAATGTTCTTCACTTAGCAGAATATGTTCTATTTGTTAATAAATATATATTTCTACAAATATCTGATGGTAATGTGGTACTATATTTTTCTAAACCTGTATATGTACATGATTATTTATATGTATAGATATATACAAATATATATATATATAGGAATATCTATTTAGAAATACTTAAAACATATTTCCCTATGTGCAAAACATTGGAATGTGAAATATTTACAGTTAAAACATTTATTAAAAATGAAAATTGCATAAATATGCTTTTACTTGTTTTCATGTACTTGGCTGCAAAGGGCTTCAATTCACTTCTATACATGTCTATATATCTGTACACATCTATTTATGTGTTTATGTGTGTATATATGTCTGTAAATACATATACCGTATTGTCCCGAGTATAGGCCACACTTTTCCCCCCTAATGCAAGTCTTTAAACTAGGGGTGTGGCCTATACTCAGGATATTGCACAAAAATAATAACGGTATACTGTCAGTAGCTTGAACAGTCCAGGTTGGGGTTAGGCTGGGTTTAGGAGGAAAAATACAGTTTGACAAAGACAAAGTTCCCGGTAACTAAAGTTCGCCACCAACAGCCTGCTAGCATATTTTGCAAAAGAAGAATGAATCACAACTCACCCCAGTACAACAATCATGGCTGCCATCAAATACACCTTCACAGGGTTTGCACCGCTGTAAACTCCAGGCATAACATCCACGTCTTCTTCTGACTTCTCTGGATAAACCCGTTACCTGCTAACTGAGAGCCTTAGGTGGAGTTGCCTGGCTAACTAAGGACACAGCCCCAATGAGATCACAGGATTGGTTCTTCATCCAAGAAACGTCACAGCTCCATCAGTTGATTGGACCGAGGCGAGTGGAGACATGGTCATGCTGATTCTACACAGTCACAGTATCCTGTATACAGGAATGTGCCTTTACAGAACGCCATATTACGGTATTAATGAAAAATACTGGTATCTCATTGTAATTTATGTACAGTGCAAATAAACTACCATATTTTCTGAAACATTTTACAAAGAAAAGGTCTTTATATTGTGCAAGTTTTATCTTTTGCAAAAAGTCTGAAGTTAAAAAGTTCAGCAGCGAATCAGTGCTGAAGATAATGATTACCGGTATCTCATACATTTCACTTGGTCCCAGCAGACCTGTGTCTTATGATTACAGAAAAGCATCTTCAGGATAAGAGTATAGTCATTCAGTTTGTTTCTTGAATGAGGTCTTCGCATTAGATCAATACCGGTATTTTGCAAACAAATTTCATGCACATTTTGTACTCTTAGAGCTGGATGATGAAATAATTGTCATAATAGAAAATGTGCATGAAATTTGTTGGCAAAATACCGGTAAAAAGTTAAAAATGTAATTTCTTTAAAATGGCACCAAAGTTTAAGGGTGCGGCTCATAATCAGGAGCAGCCTATACTCGGAACAATACGGTATATACATATAAATACATATTTATACACATATAGACATATTTACTGTGTACATATATATATATATATATATATATATATATATATATATATATACATACATATTTAGACATATATGCATATATCTCTATGTTAATGCCCTTTTTTTCTAACACCTGAGACCTCATATCTTTGAGATTTTATAGCTTTTTTGTGCGTTTTTTTTTTAATAGTGCTATTATGAGTGTAACTCTACTTTGTAATGTATTTTTTAAGTGTTTTCTGACCAGAGCTCTGAAGTTGCGGTAATCCTTCTAGTATAAAGCGAGATTTCAATTTAACTTGCGTACAAACGAACGTGAGAACCCAATATCACTTGCTCGTATACAATAATGCTTCCCTAACAATCTAGCCCTAAATTAAACAGCTGGTTTAAATAAATACTGCACAATCCATGACTGCAAAACACTTGAGGTCTAATGGGTCACTAGACTAAGTTTAAATGCCTCATACGAAGTGCAACAACTTACTACTCACTAAATATGGCCTCCTCCTACTTACAGGTGCAATCACAAATATACTTGCACAAGGAAAACAAAATGCAGTAAAGGACGCTGTTAAATATATCTAATAAGAATTTGAACCAGCAATGTTTTTGCTCATTCAATAATATTTTATGCAGGCTTAAAATGTATGCAAAGAGCCCTTAAATTACAACCCTAAGAAATGGAGAATACTCTACCTAATACACCCCAATACCTAATATATATTGATATGACCCCATACTTAAAGGGACATTTATCAATTTTTTTGTTTGTTTGTTTTATCTAAAATAATCTAAAATAGGGCATTTCAAAAGGTGTTTTAGTGTTTTTTTCCTTAAAATCTCATGTTCCAAACCGGAATAAATCAATGTTTTTGTTTGCGTGTTTATCATACTTGCAGAGGCCTGTCACGCTCTCCGCCAATAGAACAGAGGTAGCTGTCAAACAGTAAGGATTAGTATGAAGTAAAAGCCAATATTGCAGTATTAGTTCCTATTTAAACAGATTTTACTTGACAATACATTTTTTTCCCAACAAGTTTAATGATAGATATTTTTATTAGACATGTGCATGGCGAAAAAATTTGGTTCGGTTCGGATCGATTCGGAATTTTTCGAAGTTCGGTTCGGAACGATTCGATTTCGGAAAATTTCGAATCGATTCGTTTCGGATTCATTCGGATTCGAAGAAATTCGTCTGGATTCGGTTCGCTTCGGTTCGATTTGGTTTGTAAATTCGGCATTTCGGTAAGTGTTAGGTGGGATTAGACTAGTATTATACTGTATATTAGGTGTTAACCTAACATACTGTACAATACTAGTGTAATCCAATGGCCATCCGAGTTTACGAATTGATTCGATTTGATTCGGTTCCATTCGGAAAATTCGGCAAAATTTTAATTCGGAAATTCAGTTCGATCCGAATCGCCGAATTTGCCGAATTTCCGAATCTAACCGAATCGCACACATATCTAATTTTTATGTATAATGCACCTTTAAATATCCTCATCATTCAAGTAAATGTTTATTACAGGTTTTATTTTCTGCAGTGTATCAATAGTGTGCTTTTTTTTCCCTTACAGATCTCTCTTTGCTTTTTAGATTTTAGATTGTCATTTGTATTTTATTACATCTTAAAGGGATATGAAACCCAAAAAATGTATTTTGTGATTCAGACAGAGCATACACTTTAAAAAAGTTTCCAATATACTTTAATTATCACATTTCCTTCATTCCCATTGTATTCTTTGTTGAAGAGGTACCTAGAAAGGTGTTTGAAACACTAAATGGCAGGAAACATTGCTGCCATCTATTCATCTGTTCAAAGGCTAAATTGATTATTTGAGGTTGTGATGTTATTTTATAATATTATGTAACAAAATCTGTACAGAGTTTCTTGCATTTTCAAATAACCATCAGTAAAAAAAATAATTAAACTAAGAATTGCTGTTGTGTTGAACTGATAAATTACCCATAAAAATAAGCTAACGCATCTTACAATCTTTGAGCCTTGAAACCGCTTTCTCGGCTAAAATGCAAGGACATTTGAAACAGCCGGGATAAGTGGCATAACACTATTGTATCGTAATACTGAGGTCAGAACTGATGACCTGACAATCTGCATTATGCTTAATACTGGTATAAAAACCTGCATAATATGTAAAAAAAGGTCACAATAGTTATTAAGTCTATTCATTTATAAATGCAAATTTATGTTTCAGGATATGATTGACAGGTGCAGAGTAGGACACAAATAGAATAGACAGTTAGTAGAGCATAAATTTCCCATGTAAAAATCTAAACATTATTTGAATGGGAAGTATTTATTTTAAGAAATTGAAGCAAGTATTGTTATAGTAAGAGAAGATAGTTTTAGAAGGATTAATAAATACAAAAGGGCTACTAAGTCAAACACAAATACAAAAAGTGGCCTGATCATTGTAAAATGAGGCTTGTAAAAAAGTGAAAATTGTGATTTTCTCTCTCCTTTATGAAGCTGACAGACACATAAAGGGACATTTTTTTTCTTTTATGTCTTTCATCTATCAAAAAGAGCACGCAATTTAAAAAACAATTCCAATTCACTTCTGTTTTTTATTTTTGTTATTTAATTTAATATTAACAATCTCATAAAAAAATCAAACAAGTGACAATCACATCCAAACAATAAAGAAAAGAGTATATATATATATATATATATATATATATATATATATATATATATATATATATACATATATATATAGTATATATATATATATATATATATATATTTACATATATATCAATATATACATATATATATATATATATATATATATATATATATATATATATATATATATAATCCATATAATTTTATATAGAAACATTGCTCTCTCTTTTTCGAAAACACATTTCTAATGGTTTAAATAAAAGCAGTCCTTTAATTACCTAATAACCACTTTAAAGGGAAAGTCTATTCCGAAATTGTTATTGTTTAAAAAGATAACCCCTTTATTACCCATTCCCCAGTTTTGCCCGGCTGTGGTTTAAATGAATCCCAGGCCAGAAATTACATTAGGGAGCTGTCATTATGAATTAGACGCCATCATACAACCTGGCACAAAAACCTAACGCTAATGCTTATAATGACCACCCATTAATGAATAAAATATGACACAATTAACTTATTTATAATTAAAAAGTATTTTAATATCATCGTTATTTGTTAAATTTTAGATTAGAATGAAGGGCCCAAATATATTCATTTGAACCAATATTAGGCACATCATATAGTGACTGATGTTTGGAAATAAGAACTATATGTTCAAAAGGAAACTAGCAATTTAAATTAAATTAAGATCCTTAGTAACTTTGGTTTTTTTTTTTAAATAATCATTTTTATTGAGCATTTTTAACATAAAAAAAAGAAAAAAAACAAGAAAATAAACAAAAATAAAAAACAGTAACAAAGTTATTACAAAATTATTATCCAGATTATCTTGATAGTATTGATTTCTATGGAGTGCAACCTTAAAGACTGCAACTAAAGACATGTTCCAATACGTAATAAACAGAGTCCACTTCCAAAACTCTCCATGTATTTAAAAAGAATATCAACATTGAAAACCATCATTGACACTTTATTCTTCCCCCAACTTCTGACTGCCTTTATGTCCCCTTCTTCTAACCTCCCCTCCATATCTTGTCAGTTTAGACATGAGATTATCCGGTCTCCCTACTGTGTTCAAAAATAATCAGCTTTAACCTGAGATCCAACTAACACATGTAGACATTACAGGTGTGTATTTAAGAGGTATAATTTCTGATATTCTTCTATTCTGACCTTCTTATTCCACATATCTTGGTGTTCCAGAGTTCGGGAGGGGGGGGGGGACATAGGGAGAGGGGAAAAAAAAGGGGTTTAATTAACCAATGTGTAGGCAAGACGTCTGAGACCACTAAGTTCAAAAAAGGTATTGAGTTTTGGAATGGCTCCAGAAATTGTGGCTGCAACACCAAGGGCCACAAACATATAAGGTTTTTCCACTTACTGAAGTATTTTCTATATTGTTTTTCGGATCCAACTTTCAAGTCTTGCCTTTCTACTATCATTTGGCTTTTAATAGTATTGACATATTCGTTTAAACTTGGAATTTCCTTCTGCTTCCATTTTTTAAATAATAAATTACGTGCTGCCAGTATGACTATGTTTATAAGGCACCTATCCCCTGAATTCTCTACATATTTTAAGAAAAATATTTAAATTGGCTCGATTTCTATTTTTGCGTTGAGATGTCTATTGAGCCAGTACTGTATCTTTAACCAGTATTGTCTGACTTTGGGGCAACTCCATAGACAATGTAGTAAATTTGCACCGAGTATTTTGCATTTGAAACAGTTACCTTGCTGAGCCAAAGTCCACATACTTATGCTTGCCGGGGTTAGATAAAAGTTATTGATTACTTTGTATTGCAACTCTCTCCAATTTATACGGTTCGTTGCTTCATTTGCCAGTTTTATACTATCAGTGATATCTTCACATTGTACCATACTGAAATATTTCAAGAATTTATTTCTGACTTGTTTAATATGTTCTTGTCCAATAATCTGCATTATGTTCTGGTACCATATAGAGATTGACCGACTCCCTGCTTGATATACCTTGAGACCTGAATCTATATGTTCTTGTCCCCAATCTGTGCCCACTATCCTTGTTTAGGTCTCGATGTAATGACGTACTTGTAGATAGGCATAGAAGTTTTTAGCTGAGAGATTAAATTGTCCAGCCAAACTCTCAAAAGTTCGGTTTCTCCCGTCTTCAGCCCCCCTAAACTGTGCAAATTGCTTGAGGCCTCTATCATGCCACATCTGGAATATTTTATTGTGGTTCCCTGAAGGGAAATCCATACATCCGACGATAGTTAGAAGACGGGACACCCGAAATTCCTGACCTGTTAACCTACAATATTTTTGCCATGCAAGTACGATGTTTGCAAATATAAGCAAGGTGCTCACATTGCATGGTAACTTCTTGTATGGACAGTGTAGTATTGCCTGTAGACTAAATGGAGCTATCAACTCGGATTCTAAATTGTAATAGGTTACATAGTCTGCCTTAGTCAGCCAATCTAATCCAAATTTAATCAGTGTGACGTAGTTATAATACTTAATGTTTGGTATTGAGAGTCCCCCAAATTGTTTTGCATTACTTAGCTCCTCCACGGATATACGCGGCCTCTTTTTTCCCCATATAAAAAATGTCCATGCTCTATTTTAACTATCTATAACCTTTCTTGTAATAAAGATTGGTAGGTTTTGTAGAAAAAAATAGCAGTTTGGGGAAAAAAATTGTTTTAATCAGCATAATCCTTGCCGAGATCGACAAATAGTATAGGTTCCATTTACTTAAATCTGATTGTAAATTATCGAAAAATTCTCTGTAATTTAATTGGTACCACTCTCTGGGATTTCTACTGATTTTTATCCCCAGATAGTTAATATATTGTACTTCCCTAAAGATATACTTTAAACTAAGTCTTGTTTTATTTACCCATAACAATTCAGATTTAGTGGAATTAATTTTGTAACCTGAAAATGAGCAAAACTTGTCTATAATTTCCAAGAATAATGGAATACTTTTGGCGGTATTTTGCAAGAACAATAAAATGTCATCTGCGTATAGCGAGATCAGCATATTCTGACTACCTATGTTTACCAGTTGCAGTTCTTTTCTTATGTATATTGCAAGGGGCTCCAAAGCTAAGTCAAACAATAATGGTGAAAATGGGCATCCTTGGCGTGTGCCTTTTTCTAAAGTGATATATTGTGATAATTCTCCATTTACCAAAAATTGAGATTTTGGTTTGTTATAGGTTAATTTGATCAGGTCAACCAGGCAGCCAGAAAAGCCAAAATTCTTCAATGCTGTAAACAGATGGTCCCATATTATAGAGTTGAATGCTTTTTCAGCATCAACTGTAACTAACGCAATGTCTCTATCCTTATTATCTTTGTAGCGTCTTCCACCCTCCTAATTGACCTGATGAAAAAATCCAGCATCGTTAAGACTCTTCGCATGTTTCAAACTGAATTCCTCCCTGGGATAAACCCTGCTTGATCTGGATGGATCAGTTTACCGATTACTTTTTTGAGTCTGTCCGCAATAACCGACATAAGTATTTTATAGTCCTGGTTTAACAGTGAGATTGGGTGGTAAGAGGATAAATTCTCTGCGTCTTTCCCTTTCTTATGGATTAATGTTATTGCTGAATCAGAGAAATAAAGCAAGTTATGTAATGTTTATGGTCCAAATGTAAAAAAAAACGAGTTCTGGGAACCTCTTCAAAATAAATTATTAGAATACAATCAAAATATAATACTAGGAGGAGACCTGAATCTGGTGGCATCTAGCTTCCTAGATAGGAATAAGAGGGGGAAAGAGGCTATATCAGGCGGCAAGGATACAAAAATTTTTAAAAAATTCTGCTTTAATCTAGGCTTATTAGACATCTGGAGGAACATTTATCCAGACAGTAAAGAATTTACGTGTTTATCCAAAGTGTATAAATCATTTTCACGAATCGATATGTTCTTAATTAGCGACAAATTGTTCTCTCTGGCAAAAAAAGCCGAAATTTTGCCTATCACAATTTCGGATCACGCCCCCATCACTATCTCTTTGTCTATCTTGAATCCTAAACCAGGGAATCACAGATTATACTTTCCAACATATCTTTATAATAATTTAAAATTTAGAGGCTTTTTGCTAGAGAAATGGAATCTCTATTACAATGAGAATAAAGGATCAGTCTTGAATATAGAGTCTTTGTGGCAAGCTTTCAAAGCCGTGATAAGGGGAGAAATTCTGGCTTATATGATAAAAGTAAAAAGGAAAAATGATGCTTATTGGATCCAACTTTCTAAGCAGATTATTAATAAATTTCAAAAATATGTTGCAGATAATAGTCAAGAGAACTGGAGAAACTATTTGGAAGTCAAAAAACAAAGAGACAATTGGCATATATCAAAAGAAATCCAGCATGAGCTGAAAAGAAATAGCAACTATATGCAGTTCGGTAATAAGATAGGGAAATTCTTAGCCAGATTGGTAAGTACTAGAAAATCTAATAGTATAATATCAATAATAAAAACCAAACACAAAACTTGCACTCTCCCCCATGATATTTTAGAGGAATTCACGCACTACTTTAAACAATTATATCAGGCTCAACCTATAGATAAAACAAAAAAAGCTCTCTTCTGGGATAGGATTAAAACACCTCAAATAGCCAAAGACGATCTGGATCTCCTCAACTCTCCAATCAAGGAGGAGGAGATTAAAAACTCTATTACGAAATTAAAGCTAAACAAAGCGCCAGGCCCGGATGATCTTCCTGGAGAATTATATAAAATTCTTGCAGATTCGGTTACCCCCATTCTCTGTGAGCTTTTCAATGGTTTCCTACAAGATAATCAAACACCTTCTAAATATTTTACAGAATCTAGAATAATCTTAATTTACAAACAAGGTAAAAATAAAGAACTAATGGAGTCTTACAGACCCATCTCTCTGTTAAACGTGGATTACAAAATCCTTACCCACATCTTAGCAGACAGACTGCAAAAAGTGATTAGTGAACTGGTCCATCCTGACCAAACTGGTTTTATCAAAGGAAGGACACTTATTAAAAACCTCAGGAAACTAGAAATAGCAATTAATTACTGTGAACAAAAAAAAGAAGGGAGAGAAAAGCTCACAGAGGATGCAGCAATTATTTCGATTGATACTCAGAAAGCGTTTGACACGCTACTTTGGGATCATATGTTGACAACTATTAATAAGTTCGGTATCCAGGGTAAATTTTCCCATATTATTGCCTTACTGTACTCTAATCCAGGGGCGAGTCTAAGTATTAATTCCTTAACTTCAGAACACTTTAGACTCCAGCGAGGAACGAGACAAGGTTGTCCGCTATCCCCGTTGCTTTTTAACTTAGCGTTAGAACCTCTGGCAATATTGTTTAGACAAGAACTGCTAGGGATAAATATCAAAGGACACAGAATAATCCAAGCCATATATGCCGATGATCTGCTTATATTTGCTCAAAATCTCCAATATAATCTGCCTATAATTATGGAAGCTTTAGAATCTTTTCAGGCTTTCTCCGGCTTTGCAATTAACAAAGAAAAATCAGAACTTATGTGGCTTATCAAATTAAAAAGCTCTCCAGAAATCCCTTTTAAAGTAACCAAAGATCATATTACATATCTAGGGATAAAATTTGCATCTAACTCTAAGAGATGGTACAAGTTAAATTTTGTACCAGCTATTGCATCACTCCAGGCAGATTTAGAAAGATGGAAGAACCTGCCTATTTCATTTATGGGACGAATACATTTAATAAAAATGATTTCTCTCCCTAAATTTTTATATATTTTTCAGGCTCTCCCACTTCTACTACTGAGGAAAGATTGTCAGTTAATCAATAAACTAATATCGCAATTTATTTGGTGCAAAAAAAAACCTAGGATAGCGTTGAAACGTCTGAGTGCCAGGAAAGAGGCTGCAGGTTCGGCTCTTCCCGATTTTGAGATGTATAACATAGCTTCTAACCTAAAATTTGTTTGGGACTGGTTTTCGGAAACAGGACACTTCTCCTTGCTAGAAATTGAAGGAGCCTTAGTAGCACCTTATGCCCTGAAAGCATTAACACACATGCCTTTAAAACTAATTCCTATAGAAACAAGGGGGATGCTTATCATAGACCAACCAATACGGGCCTGGCGTCAATTCTGTGCTAAAATTGGGATCAGCCATCGGGGTTCAGCTTTCCTCTCAATTAAAGGTAATCCTGAATTCGAGGTAGGCTATGACTCAGCTAGATTTAATGCCTGGTCAGACCGTGGGATTAATCATATTGCACAGCTAATTAAAAAAGAAGATAACTCGATTAAATCTTTTAATGAATGTAAATCGGAATTTGACATACCAAATCGTTTATTCTTCTCTTATTTACAACTACGGCACTATGCTGATCAGTGTAGGAAAATAATGGCTTTAGAGTGGGACAATGATATATTAAGGCAGATAACTAGTATGTTTCAAGCAGGAAATTATTCTATCACAAACTCTTATAATGCTTTACTTACTTCTCAAGAACAAAGCAATAAAAGATATTTGGAACTTAAATGGGATATAGCAGGTGATAACTTACAAGAATTAGATTTATTTAAGAACTCGGGAGATAGGGTAGCAAAGGCAATGAGAGGGGAATACTTTAGAGAACAACAATTAAAGATTTGGTATCAATGCTATTTTACACCTAGCTGGCAGGCTCGGTGGGACAAAAAACATGAGAACATAGCCTGTAGGAAATGCAAGTATCTGGCAGCAGATATGTTCCATCTTTTTTGGTCCTGTCCTGTAATCCAAAGATTCTGGGGGAAAATCTCATTTTGGGTCACTAAAATCTTAAACCAACACTTTCAAGTTAGTAAACATGCAGTCTTTTTCTTAGCAAACCAGGAAGAAGTAGGCCCTAGTTATTTATTAATAAACACAATGATACTGTTCGGTAGGAAACTGGTTTTAAAATATTGGCAGTCTAACAAAGAACCCAAATTCTCTGAATTTAAAAAGGGGATAACATATCAAATGTTTCTAGAACAAGCCTTAGTAAAAGCACAGATAGATAACAACATTAGGTTCTTTATAAATAAATGGGGGATTTTCATTAAATCTCTGGATCAGGAAACTCAAAAATTGATCCTGCAGCCATTTAAAAATTCTCTTTTCTTATTGGAAGCTAACCTTAGAGGTGAGTGGCTACTTGACTGAAGGATTCTGGTGAAAGCTGGGTGAGGAGAGGGGGGGGCTGTGTGGGTTTTTTTTTTTTTTTTTTTTTTTTTTTTTTTTTTTCCCTTTTTTCCTTCTTTCTTCTTCTTTTCTCTTCTCTGTTTTTCTTTTCTCTGTGTGTGTGCCAGTTAGGATCTAGAGTTTATAGCATTAATGGTGATCAGAGTTTTGGGAGGGTTTTTATGTATTAAGAAAAATTTGCCAGGTCAGAGTTGTCTTTTTTTCATTTCTCGAGTGGATAGGTGAATTTCTTCACCCATTTAAGGTGTCCTTTCATGTCTAAGCGAGACTGTATTCTGTTTTGTATTAACGTACACTTTATTGCAAGTATTTTTCTTATTTGCTTTTTTGTTGGATTCACCTACTGTTAAATGTTTATCTTTCTTGGCAAAATAAAAAAAAAGAAATTAAAAAAAAAAAAAAAAAAAGCAAATTAATTTCTTTTTTTAGGTAATACTCGTTATATAGCTTTGTCAGTGTTCCTACCACTATATCAGATGTGATTTTATAAAATTCTATTGAAAGGCCATCTGGACCTGGGGCTTTACCGGCTTTGGCTTTTTGGATTACTTTTAATATCTCTGTTTTGGTAATTGGTGCATTTATCTGTTGTAATTCGACCTGTGATACTCGGGGGGTTATACTCCCTTTACAGAACTGTTCTTTGACTTCCCTGTTTATCCCTCCGCTTGCATATAAGTTTTGATAATATTTTAAAAAAAACTTCTCTAATTTCTGCCGGTGTGGTGTATACTATCTTCCCTTCTTTAATTACCGGGATTATATTATTCTTTTTGCGGAATGTAATGATTTTAGCCAGATGTTTTCAAGAGATCCTCTGATAGCCTTGATAAACAGCCCTTGCCTTCAAGTCTTCCCCTGCCCATTTTTCTTTCAGAAAATTCTCTCTTTCTGCCCTTGTTTGTTTATATTTACCCCATGTAGCCAGATTAGGATTTTTTAAATACTTTTCGTATGTATTTCTTAATTGGTTTGATAGCTCCATCTCTCTGGCTTTCTTTTTACGTGTCATTTTAATCATGTACGCCTTTATTTCCCCCCCGCACCACAGCTTTACCTGCCTCCCATAAGATTTCCGTTTTGTTTATGTATTCTTTGTTTTGAGTACAATACTCTTGCCATTTATTTTTTATCCAGTTAACAAAATGTGTATTATTACTCATATAGGCCGGTAAACGAAATGTATTCAACCTCCTCTTTGATGCCATTGCTGAAAAAATCTTTAGACTTATTATCGCGTAGTCTGACAGGATTATATCTGCGATATTTGATTCCATCTCTAACTTTAATAATTGTTCATCTACTAAAAACATGTTAATACAGGAAAAGTTCCTATGTGACTTAGACTCACATGTATATATCCGCTCATCCGGGTGTTGTAGCCGCCAAATATCCTTAACTTTTAAGAGATTAACAAAATTCCAAAAATATTTTGCTTCACGATTATTAGTCTGTCTGCATCTGACTTTGAATCTATCCATCTCTGGGTATAGTGTAAAATTCATGTCGCCAACTATAACCAGATTCTGACCTAAATAGTGTGATAGTTTTTGTTTAATCTTTTGCCAAAACTCTGTCTCAAATCTATTTGGCCCGTAGATATCCCCTCGCTTGCGTTTATTGCATGGTGTTGCGACAATTTCTGCAATCCATTTCATTTTTAGTTTTTCTATCTCAGTACTTTTTAGGTGCAGTTCTTGAAGGAAAATAATATTGGGTTTTTTGCTTTTGAGCATTTTCATAATGTTTTTCAGCTTAATGGAAGAGGTTATTCCTCCCACATTCCATGATATAAGATTCAGTGGTATAGCCATTACTTATCTATCTGTAAAACTTGCCGACAAACATGGAGAGAAAAAAAAAAAAAACCCTCTTGCCCCTGCCGATTACGCCTGTTTAGTCTTTTACAACTGTTTAGTTGAGCAGTATTCTTTAATGTTCTTACCCTTATATTCATCATATTTTTAAAGATTCTAACCTTTCTGTATTCTCCTGTCATTCTGTCTTATCCCACCTCAATATTATTTTCCTGACAAAAAGCTTCATCTACTGAGTTTAACACTACGTTGCCCTCCATACTTAACACTATTATTTTGGCAGGATATTTCATGGTTGTTTTTAGCCCTGCTTTGATAAGCCCTGAGCAGAATGGGGCCATTGCCCTCGTTCTAGTCGAGGTTTCTATAGAAAAATCCTGGAATAACAAAAATAATTTCCTGTCTATAGTAAGTGTTTGAATTTTTCTATAGTGTTGCATAATATTGACCTTGTCTTGAAAATTAAGGTATTTAATTAGTGTCATTCTTGGGCGTATATTTCCCTTTTGTGAGGTGTCTAATAGTGCCAATTCTATGCGCCCTTTCTACTTGTAATGTACCCATTTCTGTTTGAATACCCAACAATTTAGGTAGTGTGATAGCTCCAAATTCAAGTTAATCCTCATATTCTTTCGTTTCTGGGAGCCCGACCACCCGTATATTACTACGGCGGGATCTATCCTCCAGGTCTTCCACCTTAAGTTGTAAAGACTTGATTTTCTCATCATACTTAGCCATATTTGCTTCCTGTAAATTAACTTTGTCCTCCAGGTCTGATACCCTGGTCTCTACTTCTGTGATTCTTGCTGAGAATTGTCTGACCTCTTGAGAGAGGTCAGTTATCTCCTTCTTCACCATCTCTAATTGTGGTAGTATTAAGTCAGCTAACTGGTTTATTGTCATCTGAGCCTCTAAATCTCTGCCCGGTCTCTCTAGATTTATAACTGAATGAGTTTCTTGCAAAGGTTTCTGTTTTCTGTCTTTTTTTATAGGCATGGCTGGAGATCTATTTTTCACATTAGTCATATATTTATCCATAAGCTTTGCGATTGCAATTATATTTGTTTATATGTTTCTTTGATTACTGGAATCTAGATCTTAATTTTACTCTCGGATCTATCCTTTACTATAGGTATTATTTAACTTTTTCTATATCCAATATCTTATTATGTATGCTGCTCCCTACTTAACTTCTGAGATCAAACAGAATCAGATGCATTCAAGATAATATAATACTAAACAGTGCAAGACTTTCCAGTTATATATACACCTCTTTTCATAAACAGGACATACAGACTTTTAAACTTAAAAACCTTTGTAGGCACCTGTGCATATACAAAACATGTACTCTTTAGAACCTTTTTGCAGGTGTGAGTTCACACACACCACTCGTACCTTCTGTTAGTTCTTTGTTTCTATAATCTAGATCTCAAATCTGCTCTCAGTTCTGTCCTTTTCTATAAGTATTATATAGCTTTTCTTTTTTTTTTTAAACCCAGTATCTTACTGTATATGGCAGATTTCAAGGCATTACTGTGACCTACTTAACTTCCAAGGTCAAATAGAGTCAAATACATTCAAGGTAATAGAATACTAAACAATATCAAACTTTCAAATTTATATGCTACTTTTTACAGAGACAGGACATGCAGTTTTTTAGACCTATAAATCTTTGTAAGGACCTGTACATAAACAGAACTTATACACTATACATATAACCCGTACCATCTGTTAATTATATTGACAAATATGTATTTCTATACACCTTAAACAACATGTAGTCTTTTAACCTTGCAAACGTTTAGGCATATCTATATATTTGATAGTGACCACCTCTTTTAAGATTGTAGGTATATATACAAATCTCTGTATGTTTACAGATTATGCAGGCTTTTTATATTGTTGTGCATATGTGGATACTTATTCATCTGCAGAATGTATCAGCTTTTACACTTGCTGACCTATGTGGATATCTGTGCTTCTTCAAACTATCAGGTCTTACCGATCGATGCAGAGTATTGGAATATGTGTTTAATCCTCTATACAATAACACAATATGGTCTTATTTTGCCTTTATTAACTCCTAGCTCTGCACCTCTAAACCTTGTCTTATTTGCCTATATATCCTAAGAGCTCTTACTTTTTTAATGTAGAGCCTTCCACTATACCGTATTTAATGCACAAATACAACCATACTTATGTCTATAGAACAAAGAAAGAGAAGAAGAGAAAAAACAATAAAACAAAAAGAAAGAGGGACGTCTGAATTATGCAGAGTCTTTCTAGCAGGTCTTCCAATGCTCAAATGTTCAAATTCTTTTATCTGTGAAGTACTGCTTCAAATTTAAGTTACTATAGTTCCTTCTCCCTTCTTTATCTTCCCCTTCCTTCTGCTGTCTCTTAGACAATCTGCGATGTGCTCTAAACCAACCGCAGTACAAGTGTAGTCGCAAGACAGTACCCAGTATAGTGGGGAGGGAATACCGATTTTTCTTTTCTATTACCCTTTGCTGATGACATTAACATATCCCTTCCCCCCTTCTTTTATAGGGGTAAAGAGGGGCAGGGAGACAGATTTTGTGGATTGTTTCTGTTCTGCCGTGTTTGTGTAAATTCTGGATTAATGTCTATTGTTCAGTAGAATATGGGAGTCTTAAAAAAGAGAGACCCTTTCTCTCCTTTCTCTTGCAAGCACATTCCAGCTCGCTAATAATGTTAAACAGAGGCTCATTAAGCCTATACTTGCAGTTTTTGTGTCTTGTTCTCCGGAGTTACCACCTGGGCCCGGGGTCTGGCTCACTTCACCGGCTTCCTCCTTACCCTGCTCTAGACGGGGCACCTCTCGTCCAGGACAGGGTGATGGGCTGCTGCGGGATTAAGAAGATTTTTTCAGAACCTCTCAATGCCTCTCCTTGTGGCGCTGTTGCTTTGCTTTAACTCCAGTCGGCACTACGACAGTGCCTCCGCCAAACACTATTTGCGTATGTCTTTCTGGATGTGCTGCAGCCAGTACCATCCGGCCATTGCAGGTACCACGGATTTCCGTTCCGTGTGGGTGGTCTTGATATCTCTCTCCCCAGGCAGGGTATGTGGCCCCCTGGCAATAGGAGATTCCACCTTATCGATGAACTTTGTTACATAAATGGTATTCCAAATGAATAATATATACAAAGCACAATAAGTGTTAAACAGATAGTACCAAAAGATACGGGTGCCTACTGGTACAATATTAAACCAATGCAATACCAACAATTTCTTCAAATGTATAATAAGTAATATTGCAAGATTAATGAAAATATGTGCAGTCCAGAAACAAACGTGATGGTTAATGCAAGTCAAACAAGTGATGTATATGCTGCGTCATTCAGGCTGCTCTTCTCAAGTGTTAGGCTATCCACCACGAGGAAGTCTAAGAAAAATCAGAGAAGGCGCCTCATACTGTAAAACCTCCAGAAAGAATCGTCAAAGGCAACGTATAAAAATGTACTCACATTTAGCAGGGCACTTAAAAAGTGCAAGTTGGGCAGACTGGATCCATAAAAAGTAATCAACTAACTCGCCTCCCCTTTTCCAAGACATCGGAGTTGTCTCTCTCTGCAGCAAGAGATCAAGTTCAAAGTGCAGTGCTTTAAATAAAAGCAAACTACTCAATAAAAAATAGCAAGGTAGCATATAGTGTTTAGTTAATAAAACACAAGCGTAGCAACGCATTTCACAGTAACAATTGCTTCATCAAGCTTAGATACATTCAAGTAAAAGTAGCTACCTTATATATACAAATGTAACTAATTACATTACCCAATTCGCGCCTATTTTGGTGCACTATAACACAAATATTTAAAACCCCAAGTTGGCGCATTTTTATAAAATCCAAATGCTTTCAAAATGTAAATGTAGTGCTAAATCAGAGTACGTTAAATATTAATCTTCAAGCAATAGTGGTGATAATAATTATACGTGAGATCGTATGTGTAAACATGTGATGTCACAAGAATGTTTCATGATCGTTATATAAGGCGTCTACAGTAGGGTAGCAACTGGTCAAACATCTTATGTGAATTAGATTGGCTATATGATGGGCCCTTACCCAAAACTCTAATTTCGTCGTTGGTAACTAAGTATATGTGAAGACAAATTGTATATTCCACTTTTTAACTTCTGTAATCTTTTTTCTTTGATGGCTGTGTTTCGTCCCCTAGATCCTCGTCAGTGTATAACCTTTTTTTTTTTGTGGTGGAGTTCGCGTCGTTAGGGGTTCTAAATAATTTGTTTTTTTCAGTTGATAAAATCTTTGTCTCGAATATCTGTCTAAAAAAGAATCATTGATGGAATTCCTAGAGTTTGACCTATTAGAGTAAGATGAGCAAGATGTAATTTCTCCATCTTCTTCTAAAGGTAATTTATTTAAAACTTTGAATACATTTGCTGATCTTATGTCTAGAGTTGGTTTCTCTACATATTTATTGTGATGATTTTCACGATTATTTGAGTTTCTCATTAATTTTTGTCTTAAGTCAAAAGGTCTCAATATTATGGTGATTAAATCTATCAGGGGTCTGGTTCCTAGAATCTCTGTAGTAGTTATTTCTGTGTCTGTTTAATACAGTTGACTCTCCTGTGTCTCTAACTTGATGAGTTTTTCTTCAGTTGTTTAGGAATGGTCTTATCTTTGTTGTTTGTTTTTGACTCTTTATTATATGTGTAAATCATTCCTTTCATCATTCGCATTGTTACGCTTTATACATTGTGTACAAATCATTCGCATTGTTACGCTTTATACATTGTGTTTTATTAAATAAACACTTTTGTACTATATGCTACCTTGCTATTTTTTATTGAGTAGTTTGCTTTTATTTAAAGCACGGCACTTTGAACTTGATCTCTGGCTTCTGGGAGAGGTAACTATGACGCCTTGTAAACCGGAGGTGAGTTACCCGGATGACTCTTTAAGGATCCGGTCTGCCGAACTTACATTTATTATGTTGTCTTTGATGATTCTGTCTGGAGGTTTTACACTAGGAGGCACCTTCTCTGATTTTTCTTAGGTATTCCAAATTAACATATTGGTGCATAAATAATTTTAAATCAATACAGCAAATTTATACAGCAGAAGATGAAAGAAAAATCATGAACATGCAATTTTTTCTCTATTATACTTAGAGTACCAGCACCTCTAAAGTGCACACTAAAAATAAAAATCAATGTGTACACCTAGTAGGTGCCTAGTCTCCTCGCATAAAGACCCCAGCTAGGAAATAATCACATTAAGGCTGCTAAATCTAGGTCAACATTTAAACCTAAAGGTTGTAAACTTTGTAATTCAATTATCCAGAATGATTCTTTTCTGCATAGTGTAATCAATCTATTAGGGCCTCCTATAGAGGATGGGCTCCAATCAAAAAATTTAATTTTAAGATCCTTCAGATTACTTTGATGGCAAGTTGTTTTTATTTTTAGGAACTAATAAATCCATTCTATATATGCACTCCATTTTTTCTTTTGCAGACCTATGCCATTCATCTTTGTACCCCTTCACTTTGAATTTTTCAATTAATATCTTCCTGAAAATCACTATATCTAGTAAAATTCCTTTTCAGAAGCTGGTATTGGCCATATGGGACATTTACTAAGAAAACCGTTTCTATCTGTAGCGGTAGTTTACAATCAAGATTCAGGGTGAGATTAAGAAAAACTATGTGGCTGTCTGAAATTTTAATAGAGAATTCTAGATTTAAAACATTTTTTATTAAGATGTAAAATAAATTGATCTACTAGTTCTCTAGTCCCTTTCCAGATTATTATAAATTGTCAATGTTTCTATAATAATGTTTAATATAGGTTAACAAAAGGGTTATTGTGCCAAATGTGACAATCCTCAAATTCACTCATATATAAGTTTGCATAGGAAGGGGCCATGCAATTCCCTCTTTGTGTGGAATGGAAGTGAATAAAGCAGATACGTCACATAAGATCCACAAATGATTCTAACCCCAATGTAGACCCTTAAATCTCTGTATTACATCCATAGCATCACGAAAATAAGAACATATTTGTTTGACCATTTGTTGAAGATACCAGTCTATATAGTGAGATAGATGGTCAGTTACGGAATCAATCCTCGATTATTGGTCTACCTGGGGGATCAGTGAGACTCTTGTGAATCTTAGGAAGATGATAAAATACAGGGGTGTGAAGGTTTTTTCATACACATATGAGAATTTTAATATTTTTGAAAATCCATATAGGTTTCAAATTTGTTTGGTCCTGTCTTGGGGCAAAATTAAGGCATTTATATAGTAAACTAAGTTCATTATTATACAAATTGACATTGGTTAAGTTGAATATAGACGTTCTGGCTGAATCTTATTCCTTCTTTTTACTTTCTTTTCATTTCTAGGATACCCCTGCTCTACTTCTTCATTTTGTTCCAATCCTCTTTTTCTGACACAGGTAATTGTGAAAAGGGGAAGGTGAAGATGCATCATCAACCCTATCTTTGACCTCTGTATGTTGTTTGTCATGATATGACTGAGAATGTGTCCTACTCCCCTTAGGCTTAGTACCTTGCTTCAACCATAAGAAACCATCTTTTGAATTATCAGATTTGACAGCCTGTGAGTTTGATTGCATATCTGTTGCTAGCGGGTAAAGGTCGTTTGCCACATGCACCCAGATAATTGTCTTCATTATTCACCCATGTTGTTCCTATCATGTTTGGGTATTTTTGATAAAAAAAAAAAGTATGGTTTATTTTGTCGCTTGGAAACCTCTACAACCCTTTCCAATATTTTTAGAACAATTGAAAAAGTTTTTCTTATGTTTCGAACATTAGATGGGTTTTTAGATTTAGTTTATGCAACTGATCTGTTGTCTTTACTTTTGGGATTTCTATTTTTATTTTTTATTGTGGGTGTAAATTCTATCTTCCTTGAAATCTTTAAAATCCCTATTCAGTTTATCAATGTTTGGTTTATATAAAGATTTCTCAAAGGAATTAAAGGGAAATGAATTTCATGATTCTGATAGAGAATACAATTTTAAACATCTTTCCAATTTACTTCTATTATTTAATTTGCTTTCTTCTCTTTGTATCCTTTGCTGAAAGGTTTATCTATGAAAGCTCAGGAGCTGCAAAGAACCTAGGATCTAGCTGCTGATTGGTGGCTGCATAATATACCGATTGTCATTGGCTCACCCGTGTGTTCAGTCAGAAACCAGTAGTGCATTGCTGCTTATTCATCAAAGCATACCAAGAGATAATAGGAGTAAATTAGAAAGTTGCTTGCATGCTTTATCAGAATCATGAAAGAAAACATTTGGGTTTCATATCTTTAACATGATTTTTAATAATAATGCTCATTTTTTGCCATTTTTCTTTCTTAAGAAGAGGATTGATCTTATTAACTACTTGATTGATTTGTGTATTAAGTGTATTGAGCTTGTGTTCTCTATTCTTAATTCAAATCTTAATGAGATTTACACAAACATATCACTACCTTATTTGTTTTTCTCCCCTCTCCCCTTTGTAATAGTATCTATATAATGGAGCCACTAAAATAAAGGGATAATTTTTTCCCTTGCACAAACATATCACCACCTTATTTGTTTTTCTCCCCTTTCACTTTTGTAATAGTACCTATATAATGGAGCCACTTGAAAATTCTTCACCTAAGACACTTGGAAAAATAATGTATTTATATAAAAATTAATTGGGATTATTATTTTAAAATAAATGGATCTCCAAACTAATTTATTCTAAAGATTTGTCAAAAGTTTAAAATGTTAATAGGAGTAATAGAAAATGAATGTGAAAATTAAATAAACTGTTAAAATATAAATGGTTGAACCCCTTGGCATATGTGAAATAATGGAGAAAGGCTGTTAGGAATAATGAAAAAAGAAATCGGTTAACCACTCTGATATGACCTGAATAAGAAATAAAAAGTTAGAAAACAAAATAGGATATTTGAACTAAAGGACTCTAGGACCCAGCGGAAAAGAGAAACAGAAGCAGTGAATGGACCAATGGAAATCAAGTCAGTGCTATATAAAGGTGTAAGGTGTGATCACACTTTATCTTGATAAAGCCAGGGTTGCTGGCGAAACATGTTGCATACTGTGTGAACACCAAGAAAGAAAAAGCATGTTTTTTTCCTGCGTACAGAAGTACTTAAGTGCAGGAGATTGAGGAACTACAAACAGAATAGCTAACTTGCGCAAGTTACAGAAACAAAAGGATTGTCTAAAGTTTGGTGCTGTAATCAGAGCACTTCCTACAAGGACCAGTGACAAGGTAACACAAAGGAAAATTACCTACCGGAACCCCTTGTCTTAGAGTCAAACTGAGGACACATAGGAACCGCCGGGAAGCCGTGAGTAGTAACAGCTCACAAGAGAGGGTAAGAAAATCACCCCTAAACACTGTTTGGAACATTCCTTTTCTACAAATTAAGCTCACTGAGGATACTAAGAGGTAACTGTGAAACCGTAATTTATCACAACATAAATATAAGGATAAAGAACACAGCCCTCAGTAATTTATCTCCAATTACTTACAAATGCTTTGATGAACTTTTTAGATACACAAAATTACAACCAATATAAGTAAACAGCCATTGTGGGGACACCATTTATAATCAGTCTTGCATTTAAATTGTTTTAACCAATTGTTAGTTTTTGCTACATATTTGTAATTTTAAAGTTGATGAAATATAGATATAAAATATCGAATAGAGACAAATATTATTAATTGTGTTGAAATAAAAGAATACATTCTATCTAAAATCTTTGAACAAAGGATACAAAAGAGCAGATAAATCCTTTTATTGGTGTATGAAACAAATGTATATCTGAATTTTAGAAATGTTATGAATTGATCTATATAGTGTTGCAACACTTAGGGATTGTGATTTATTTTATCTTGGTATTATCATGTTTTTATTTTGAAAATAAATTGTAGAAGAATTTTTCACTTATTCTGTCCAAGGTCCAGTTTTTTCTACATATTTAGCTAACGACTTCCATACACACCTTTATCCCTTTTGCAGATTAAGCGCCTAATCTCCATAACTTTTTCACTTTATACACCTTTCTATCTGGGAAGTAGATAGTAGGAGAATAAGGCAAGGGATATTAACTCTTAAGCGCTAGTTTATTTAACCCCTTTTTTGCTAAAAAACAATTATGTAAGGTTCTTTCCTATATACTTGAGAATTCAACTTCATCCATTTGAAAAACTGGTAATTTTAAAATTCTTAAATCTCTTGGGATAACATCATGTAATATATAAGATCCTGTCATTCCTTAGCAGAAGTCATTAATAATTTTTCTGAGAGTTTGAAATATTTAATAGGATCCTCTGAACTCTCCTGACGTGTGTCATGCTCTAATAAAATAATCGACCTTTGCCTATTTGGCTGCTCGCAAGTATCTATATTAGAGCA
Source organism: Bombina bombina (assembly GCF_027579735.1). Lineage (NCBI taxonomy): Eukaryota > Metazoa > Chordata > Amphibia > Anura > Bombinatoridae > Bombina > Bombina bombina. The sequence continues at coordinate 557,562,068 of NC_069503.1, read as the reverse complement.
TTATTAGGAAGGTCGGTGGAGCCTTCGGGATTGGTTATACTAAAAGCCACAGGCCCCTATTTATCATAGCTCTTGCAGACCTGATCCAACAGTGCGGATCAGGTCCGCAAGACCTCGCTAAATGCGGAGAGCAATACGCTCTCCACATTTAACATTGCACCAGCAGCTCACAAGAGCTGCTGGTGCAACGCCGCCCCCTGCTGACAGGGAAGTGTCAATCAACCCGATCGTATTCAATCGGGTTGATTTCCGGCGATTCCTGTCCGCCTACTCAGAGCAGGTGGACAGGGTTATGGAGCAGCGGTCTTTAGACCGCTGCTTCATAACTTGTGTTTCTGACGAGTCTGAAGACTCGCCAGAAACACGGGCCCACAAGCTCCCTACGGAGCTTGTTAAATGGGCCCCATAGTGTTGCTATAAAATATGTAAACAGGGCCACAATGTAAAACAAAATAAATACATTTCAGCGCACTAGGGTTAGGAAACCAGCCCAAAAATAACAAAACATGTAAAATATTAATTCAAATTAGGATAGAAACTAGGAAAATTCTAAACCTAAATTAAAACTGTAATACCCCACATGAGTTCATTGATATAAAAATAATGCCTGGATTAGTTCCCAATAAAAGTCCCGGTAGCAAGCGTTTCCACTTCGTATCAGAAGTTGCTGCTTCTTGGACATGGATCATTTCCTTACATAAAAAAGGAAGGTATCTAAAACATAAAACACAGAGCGCAACCTTGATTCAAAGTAAAATATTTGTATGCAAAAGAGCCCTGCTGGTAATTACCCTTACAGAAAAACATGATAAAACCAGCACATCAAAACATCAGAAGTGGGACCTGAAAGGTATCTGTCTGGTATGTCCTCACTGCCACTATATCCACTGTCCTCTGAGTGAAGTAAAAACAAGTGGGCGGGGAGATGAAACCGCTAACAATACTAAATATTTTTTTAAATAGAGAAATATAATGCCCTCTATTTTGGGGGCATTTGGGGAACTTTCTAGAAAATTAACCAGAGATCGGATCTCTGGTTCATTTCTGAAGTGCCAATTGCTACCGCAAGGTCACGGTATTCTTTTCAACAAAGAATACCAAAGAACAAAGCAAATTTGGCAATACAGGTAAAGTTGTTTAAAATCGCATGCCCTATCTGATTAATGAAGGTTTCATTTTGACTTTACTCTCCCTTTAGGCTTTTAATAGTGTGTTAGGTGCCAGTGCATAGTTCATGTCTATCAAAGAATTGCTGTCTAATTTGCTGCCCTATAAACTTTATACACTTACAATTCAGCAAGATAAACCATAGAACAGTTTTTTGTATATATTTTTAATTCAGATAAGGCATGGAAAAAAAGCTTACAAATCAGGTGAATGTGTCCTTTGGTGTCTATCATCCAAGGACTGAGGTAAACCTGCTTCACTGCAGTATATATTATGAGTTGGAGAAACAAAGCAAAAATCATTCAATAGATATTATGAATGTTACCATTAAAGGGCTATGAAAATCAAAATTAAATTTTCATGATTCCGAGCATGCAATTGTATGTTATCTGTAATTAAATTTATTTTGTTGTCTTGGTATAGTTTTTTTTTTTAAGCATACCTAGGTAGGCTCGGGAGCAGCTATGAACTACCTGGATCTAATGGGTGATTGCGGATACACACATATGCCTCTTGTCATTGACTTATAAGATGTGCTAAGGAAGGTCCAATTAGTTCATTGCTGCTCTGGAGCTGATTTTAACTATGTGTTTAAACCTTTACAAGACAATTAGAGCATTGTATTATTGTACTACTGCTTTCATATAACACATAAGGAAATCAGGAGTATACATGGAGAGAACAGGGTTCCACAGTCAAAAGTGACCAACTAATTGCATAAAGAAGCACATGCACACTAATATACTATATAGATATATATGTCCAAGCTCGCAAAAAGAGGACTGATGTCGCAACCGCCGCCTGGATGAAGAAGATGGACCTCCGTCTAGATGATGATGGACCAAGTTTTCCAAATGTTACTTTTAATATGTATTTAACCTTTTTGTGGAGGTTGAACACATAGAGGTGCAGGGTTGCTAGTCTTAGAATGACATGCTCTATAGAATTATTATTTTTTTAAAAATATAACAACACAAATTTGCTCCCCCTGCAGGGGCTCATGAAGACAGCTGCCTAATCTGCCCTTAGCAGTGCTGTCCCTCCACATATTCTATCTTAAGCACCCACAGAAAGCAATCAAATAACATTTGTTCCCACACAGCCTGCAATCTATGTAAATCCAGCTCATAAAAAATATACACTTAAAGGATTACTTTCTGTTATAATTTTTAAGCCAAACAACTAACATATTAAAGTTAAAAAACATTAATTAAAACTTACTGACCTATATTTTCTCCAAAACGAAGTTTCATAACGTTCTAAAAGTTATATCTTTTATTCGCCGATGATGTCACGTTATCCTGCCCACTATTTTCAGCACTGAGTGTTCAAAATACTTAAACCAATAACTTTGTGTTTAAAGCGCCATTTTGAAACCTAGGTATTGTAAACGGATTGGTACAGAGCAAAGGATACCCACGGAGTGGGTTTGGAAAACAATTAAATTTGCAGACAAGATTTCTGATATACGGTAGAGATATGTTAATGAAATGCTATTGATAATAAGCGTATTTGGGTTAGTTAGTTAGTAACAGGAATAGAACATATTTACTTACAGTGGCCCTTTAAATAATTCAGATGATCAATGCTCGTCTTTTTTTTAATTTTTTTTTATGATCTTTTATTGAGGTTTTGCATAAGTGTATACACACAGAAATAAATGAAAGATTCGTCATAGAACACAATACAATGGTAAGTAAGTGATATAATAAGTAAGAGTCAAAATACATGGCATAGCATGAGCTACTGAAACCTCAGTTTTATATATATATATAATAGCCTTCATAAATGACTAATAAGCCGGTCTCTTGTGTACATTTTGATATTGGGCAAGACTGGTAGATTGTGTTAGTCATATCAAAGACTCCATAGTGTCCAATAACACCAGGGGGTTATACGTTTTCATCAGCAGGTAAACACTGCTTAAGATATTGAAAAATAAGTGGAAAATAGAAAGTAATATCTAATTGAACAGTATATAAGAGTGTAATATAGTATACTTGGTGCGGTTTCTCATTAATGATATTAGGTACAGTTATGCTGATCAAATCGGTGACCCTATTGGGACTAATGACTTTTAGTAGGAGTGGAAGTATGGTCTTGTATGGTAGTAGTGAAATGCATGCTTGCATTATACTGAAACTAGTTTTTCAATGGGTGAGCACCATTTAAGATGAAGCAATATTAAAAGGGTTACCAGTTAACAATATACACAGTCACACATGTACTAAGAAGTATTATAGGATCCGTAATAATACCATATAGGGTCTCAACAACATGATGAAGTAGCACCCTAATTTTTGAATAGGACCTAAAATAAAGCAAAATAGTGTCAGCTTGTCCACATTGGTTAAAGGGACGCTAAATCACTTGAAACTAATGCATTATAACTGTAAAAAGCTGACAGGAAAATATCATCTGAGCATCTCTTTGTAAAAAAGAAAGATATTTTACCTCACAATTTCCTCAGCTCAGCAGAGTAAGTTCTGTGTAAAAAGTTATACTCAACTGCTGCTCAGTTGCAGGTAAAAAAAAATAAAAAAATGAAGAAATGAACAGCAGCCAATCAGCATCAGCAGTTCTGAGGTCATGAACTCTTTTACTGTGATCTCATGAGATTTCACTTAACTCTCATGAGATTTCATTGTAAACTTCCTTAAGCTGAATAGGGAAATAAGATGAGAGTGCACGTAAGCTCGCTCCTTCCGCTGGCCTGGGACAGAAATACTGATTTGTTGCTTAAAAGTCCTTTACAATGGGATGTGGCTACTGAGAAACTTTTGAGGTAAAATATCTTTCTTTTTTACATAGAGATGTTCAGGTGATATTTTTTAGTCAGCTTTTTACAGCTATACTGCATCACTTTCAAGTGTTTAAACATTTGGGTGAAAAAGGTACAATATTGTATAAGTGCGCTAACAGCAATGGGGATGTAAGAAGGTGACTGAATGATCAGTGAGTATTAATCAAGAATAACTCCAAAATTCAATGTATATACAGGTAGCCCTCAGTTTACGCCGGGGTTAGGTTCCAGAAGGAATGGTTGTAAATCGAAACCGTTGTAAATTGAAACCCAGTTTATAATGTAAGTCAATGGGAAGTGAGGGAGATAGGTTCCAGGCCTCTCTCAAAATTGTCATAAGTAACACCTAATACATTATTTTTAAAGCTTTGAAATGAAGACTTTAAATGCTAAACAGCATTATAAACCTAATAAAATAATCACACAACACAGAATATATAATTAAACGAAGTTAAATGAACAAAAACATTCGCTAAACAACATTATAAACCTAATCAAATAATCACACAACACAGACTTCACTTGCATTTTTCTGCAAACAGTTCTTTCTATGCATTCCAATCTGGACTGATTTATAGACAGGAAGATCTTGTTCCTTTGAAATCTGCTCAATAGCTCAGGTCTGGTTAAACTGATTAATTTCAGCTTGTTTGGCTTTGCTGCAACACAAGCGGACAGCTCCACCTACTGGCTATTTTAATAAATGCACTGCTTCTCAATGCTTTTCAATAGCAGTCACATGACTGGAAAAAAAGGTTGTTATTCTGAAACGGTGTAAATTGAACCGTTGTAAAACGAGGGCCACCTGTAAAAGATGAAAATGTGAATATAAAATATAACCATTTATTATAATGAACATATATTCTTATATTACAAATCTACGACCCTTCGCAAATGTAAAAATATTTTTTAAAACTATCTTACTAAAATCCTAATGGACTATAGAATACATATGGACACATACATAAAAATCCAGCTGGATAGAGCTTTCTTTCTTTTGTACCCAGTATTTAGACTGCTGGCAATATAAGGTCATTCTAGATGTTTTAATGGTGCACCATTACTGAGTTAAATGAAAAGAAAATAACTTAGTAGCAAACTGCAGCCATTCAAAATACTGTTACAAAACTTTTTAACCAAAGCTTTATAGATTTATGAAACTGTGATTCCTATTATTTTAATGGGAAGCACAAAAAGCATTTTTTTTACTTGGAACCAGATTCTCTGGCCTGTTGAGATTCAATAAGATCCCTCATCAGTATTATGAGGCCCATCAGGCATTGTTTTAAAAACATTTTTTTCCTTTGTAAGTGTGTATCCCATTAAAGGGAGCTCATTAGTATTCTTTATAAGAAGGAAAGACCCTTAATTTACTGTAGAGGGCTCAGTTAAATAATCTGGTGATTTATTTCCATGCTTGCGAGTTCTAGAGAATAAGGCCCTAGATTTTGCAGACCCCTTTTCAGTACATCTGCTGTAACTTGGTGTAAAGAACATTACAGATAATTATTTTGGTTAAATGCTGCCTAAAATAGTATAGCCTGCCATAGACAATTTATACATTCAAAGAACTTACAAAAATGCACCTTATTCTGTGGCTACAGGACAGTCGATGACATTAATATCGAATTAATCAAATTAAAATAATAAACACATGAAAATATCAAAATAAAATAAGAGATTAATAAATGTCCAAGCAATATTAGCCTATATTACAAGTGGAGTGCTATTGATAGCACAGGGTGAGCTATCCATATCGCGGCCCAGCGCTATGAATAGTGCACAATCCGGTATTACAAGTGACTGGTTTAGTTTTGCTGTCAATGGACAGCGCGGCAGTGCTTACATCACTCATATTACAAGCGAGGAGTTAGGTGTTGCGCGCATGGAGACCTGAAGTAAAGTTTTATGGCTAGAATAAATGTATGTCAAAACACATGCATCATATGTAATAAAGTATTTCACTCATTTTTATACATATTAAAAGTAAGATATATGGTGTTGTTATAATTAATGTGCTAGCAGTGTTTTAAAGGGAAAAGGTATATAACAAAGAATTGGACTGGGAAGGGCTCAGATGTGTATATGTATGTGTGTGGATTTGTACGTGTGAAGATGTTCATATACTGTATGTATGTATTTACTGTATATATAAATATATATATATATAAATATATATTTGCATGACTGTATATCATATACCATATCATGTATCCTTTTTTTCCCCATCCCTCATCATGTTCCAATCATTGCGACACCTTAGTTTAAAATTTTATTTGGTTTTATATCTATGATTGATGTTTTGAATATATGTCCTTGGAATGTGGGTGGCATAACATCCCCAAGTAAGAGAAAATCAATTTTGAGAAAGATAGGGCAACACAAATCACAGATAGCATTTTTACAAGAAACACACTTTAAGGCCCACGAAATTTTGAAACTTAAATGTAAATGGGCTGGGGATGTCATTGCCATTCCTTGTGCTAAAAGAAAAAAAGAGTCACCCTTTTATTTAACAAAAACTTTAATTATTGCATTTTATCTCAAGATCTTGACTCTGAAGTGAGATATATTATAGTGTAAATCAAGGTCGATGGTGTTTACTTTGTGTTATGTAATATTTATAGACCCAATATTTTGGAGACCAAGTTTTAAGAAAATATGAAATTAAGATTATTCAAATTTGCAGGTAAAAATGTAATAGTTGCAGGTGATTTTAATATAACCTTGTCCCCTACATTAGATGGATTTTCCCCTGGACAGAGGCATTTTAGGAATAGAAAAGCAAAACATTTTCAACAATTTTGTTAAGTTTAAATGATATCTGGTGTATCCATAACCCAGTTTAAAGGGTCTTTACCTGTGAATCTTAAACTTATAAAACATTTTCTCTGACTTGTTTTTACTTTTGTATAATTTGTTAGAGATAATAATAATAGGTTAGAGATTAAGGCAGACATCAGACATCTTTATTTCCGACCATACCCTTATTTCTTTAGAAATCCATGTTAAACCTTTATCTGGTAAACAATCTAGATTTTTTTTTCTCCAAATATCTTTTGCACAATATACATTTTTAAAATGTGGTTACTTGCTAAGCGGCAGGAATATAGTAATTTAAATGATAAAGATCTGCATAGGCAGAACTCAGAGGGGAAATTAAAGCATATCTTAGTAAATCATGTGACATACAACTATCAAATCAAGTTAAAAATATGTATAAAATTTAAAATTCATGGGATAATTATATTGCTAGCAAAGTGGAACAAGATACTTTTTTTGCAGAAATAAAATGCTACAGGAGGAAATGAGGGAATGAACTATCTATGGAAAGTCTGCTAGATATTTAGCTGGAATAGTCAGATCTAGAAGGCATTATAATACTATCATGGCACTTAAAGAGGTCAATAAAAGATTAACTACTAATCATAAGAAAAGTATTTCAGGAATATTTCCAGAAAGTTTATGCTGGTGGGATTGTTAATCAGGATAAAAAGAAGCAATTAGGAGTTAAAATAGTTCTCCCAAAGATATCTACAAATAACCGATAATAATAATTGCAAGAATATATACATTTCTTAAATCAGGACATCTCATTAGATGAGATTATAATTGCAATCAAGAATGCTAACATTAATAAAGCCCCCGGCCCTGACCATCTGCCTACAGAATTCTATAAAATTTTAGCAAGGCCCATTCTTTCTATTTTACATAAATTGTTTACGGATTACTATAGAAAGAATATGACCTCTCCTTACTTCTCTTAATCTACTATTACATTAATCCTTAAAAAAATAAAGGCCTTGAATTACCTAGTTGCTATAGACCTATCTCTCTATTAAATTTTAACTATACATTTTTAATGTCCATTATAGCAGAGAGATTAAAGAATATTTTACATAAACTTATTCACAATGATCAATCTGGATTTATGTTAGGTAGAAACCCATTTAAAAATGTCCACAGTGTAATATTAATAAAAATCCCATTTTAAAATTGACTTAGCTATACTAACAGTTGATGCTAAGTAGGTTTACGACTCCATAGTTTTGAAACAACTCTTTACTGCGTTTGATCATTCTGGATTGACAGGCCATTTCTATAATTTCCTTTCATTAATTTATTCTCATCTATCATCTGTCTTGATTAATAGTACTTTATCTCTAAGTTTTACATTAACAAAAGGTGCAAGACAGGGTTGCCCTCTTTCTCCACTGCTATTCAATCTCTCTTTTGAAACTTTAATAGGGGTATTCATTTAGGTCAACATAAATTGGTACTATCCTTGTTTTCTGCTGATTTACTTCTATTTTTGTGTAATAATAAAGTTAGTATCCCTCAGTTTTTACATATTATTCAGTTATTAACTCGATTTCTGCTTATAAAATTAATACAGAAATTTGCTGGATTGCGCAATCTAAAGAGTCCAGCATTTAAAATATCTTGATGATATATTGTTACAAAACCCTAGTTCATTATATGATCTAAATTTGTCTAACTTTTTTCTTAAGCTACAAAGCAAACTTCAAAACTGTTCTTCCCTGCCTTTCTCCCTATCTGCACAAATTATTCCCTCAGTTGTTACATATATATTGAAGAACGTACCTTGTTTTTTAACGTAAGGGGGATATCTCCTTCTTTTACAAGGTATGTGCTTTCTTTATATGCTCAGGCAAGAAATTGCACCTTTCTATGCATAGACTGACTTTACATAGATGTTCTACTGGCTTTTCTTTTCCTAAGCTAACATATACCCATGCTAAAATTCTAAAATTCTATTAATTACTTTAATTACTGAATTCAATATTGGTAGATTTGGTTTTTTAAGATACTCCTATTCAGTTAGAGCACAGTTCTTTGTGTCAAATCTAGGGGGCGCAAAATAAAAACAGATAAACATATAAAATATTCTGATATGCAAAATTCAATAACAAAACTTATCTACTTATATAAAGACCCAATTGAACCCAGGAATAAATAGACCAAAGTAAACAAAGAACAAAAAGTTAATAGTATGGTCAGTTCATGGATAAATCCCCATGGCAGTCGGTCCTTAGGAGTTATATCCTGGTTTCCAATTTGGACAGATGAGGTTTTTCAAATGGACCACACCCTGTGGGAGTCAGCTCCTTGTCAAGATACTCAATCTGGACAAACTTTTGCTGTGAAAAACAATCACAAGAACAAGGGCGCCTCCTAGTGTGATACAGTAGATAAAAATCAAGGTAAAAGGATAAAAAATTGATACTCACAGATGGAGCAGCACCCAATTGTGCTAAGTAAAGCAGGCTGGAAGTGTTTGCAGTGTCTCAGCTCACTGGCCCAGCAAGAGTACCAGTATCCCAGGTGTCCTCAATGGGTAAAACAAGCTCAGACTCTCAAGTATAGTGAAGTTGTATAATTTAATAAAACATATAAAAACAGAGTTCAAAATATATAACTCTGATTATAAAACCGAAAGCAACGCATTTCTCAGACCTCTGTCTGTTTCATAAGGCTTCTATTAACTAAAAGAGAATTCTGGCTTAAATACAAAAACAGACCAATCCCCACACCTGGGAAAAACACAGACCTCCTCAGTTGTGTATGCATAATTAATCTAATTGGAGCCCATAGAGAGCCTACTCACACATATGAGCCTGAACTACATGTCACAGCAAAAAATACAAATCATTACATTGTTACATAGTAAGCATAAATACCTTGATGTAAAAATCATGAATCCATAATTGTGTGCCATTTAATTGTAATGTTATTCTCAACTCCTGATTTTTTTTAAAGTGTGTATGTGTATATATATATATATATATATATATATATATATATATATATATATATATATATATATATATATATATATATATATATATATATATATATATATACAGTATATATATATATATATATATATATATATATATATATATATATATATATATATATATATTAATAAAACAAATCACAAAGTTCATTGAATACTGTGGGAAATAAAAGGATATATACCTGTCTCTCCTATTTATATAAACCTATATGTACATTATCATATATACATACATACATAAACACACACATAAACATGTGTATATATACTGTGTGTGTATATATATATATATATATATATATCTATATATATATATATATATCTCTACATATATGCACAAGTATACAACTCTCTCCTATTTATATAGAGGCATAAATGTATATCTACATTGAAGATGATTGCTTTATATATTGCCTAGAAAAGACACAGTTAAGTCCTAAAAGAAACTAAACTGTAGAAAACCTGGCGCTGTTAGAAACAGCTTAAATAAGTAAAATAATATGAATGTAAATATCACCAATATATCAGATTATATAGTCTGAAATCACAAAGAATCAATTGATGGAAAAACAGATCGCTATGAGAATTGTGTCAAAAATGGTAACAAATGTTTATTAAGACAATGTGTTCAACATAAAAATATATGTCTAACAATTTTAAAACCTACGATGCACTGATCAGGCACTTAAAATGGCATAGTATCAAAAAAATGAAACAAAATGAAAATAAAACAAAATAAAAAAAAAATAAAAATGCAGATAAATACAAATCCCTATATTCCAAACATAGGAAAGACAAACATTTATGTTTAAAAGGCTGCCAGAATGATGATCCCAGAGGAGCAGTCAAAATGGAAACCGGATCAGCTGAGGGTATGAACGGTCTGGAGCTGAAATGAGATCAAGACCCACATCAGACAGGAAAAGAGCCACAAAATTATGGTGTTCACTTTTACTTACACCATAACGGTTCTCTGTAGTCTCCGGCTCTTTTTTCTTTTTTTCTCTCTAGTGTATGCCCAATAATCACCACGGTCCTCTTTTTTCAAGCAGCGTGTTTTTCACTCAATCAAAAGGCAGCACGGCTTGGAAGGGCAGCAAACTCAGTCGGCAGTAATTTCGTCAGGTACACCTGTGACACAGGTATTTGGTGGGCGGAGCAACGCGTTTCAGCCCGTTCTGGGCCTTTGTCAAGCTCCTGTTGTGTTAAATGCCCGGTCTTTTAAACCGTCAGCACTTCTTCTGATTGGCTGTAACTCAATTTCAGATCAAACAGTCAATTCTCTTTACATAGCCACCATGCAATGTAAATACAAGTGCAGATCATAAGCTAGTAACTTTGTTTAAAGATATATCAAAGATAGATCTGCCTTATGCACTACAAATGTCACAACGATAAAAATAGCAGCCTAAATAGGAACAATTATGTAATAGAGTATAGTAGTTGTAAAATCTCATGCCGTCTCGTAATTTAAAGAGACAGTACTTACATAGAATGTGCACAAACTACAAAAAAAACATAAGACTAAATATTAAATCAGAATAGGCTTAAAATCTAAAATAACATATTATATTAATATTCAATGTACATAAAAATAAAATTAAATAATTATAAGACTAAATAAAATAAAATAAAATAAAAATGAAATAACTTGATGCCTTTGCATCCATCTATGACATCTTCTCCATAATACACCAATTAGATAGGTGAAATATACATTACAGATTCTTTGTGATAGACATATAACCTCTACGGTGTGAAAATATATCTCCAAATGTATAGAGAATAATATACTCAATATAGACTAATATATACAGTCTTTATAAGGAACTTAAGGTATACACAATATGGATAGAAGCATAACATATGGATACTATGACAATAAAAATAGTGTCACTATATAGTTTGGCCTTATAGACCGATAGAAATTATTTTGGGCCATATAGACCGATAGAAACTGATAGAACTTAATTAGTCCCTAAGAAAACAACCTATATCAAAATCTAAATTTAGACCATTTGGTTTAGTGTTTTTAAGTCAAAGATCCATTTTGTCTCTCTCTTAATAAGGTCAGATTGCACATTGCCCCCTCTCCAATTTTTCTTTACCTTATCTATACCCATATATGAAAAGCATTTCAAATCCCCATTATTACAAGTAGCGAAATGTTTTGGAATGGGTAATTCCTTATTCTAGGTCATGTTTCTCTATGGACCATATATGTTCCCTTATACGGTCTCGTAGGGGTCTTTCAGACTCCCCCACATATTGCTTCCCACAGGAGCATTGTATCAGATAAATTACAAATTTATCAGCACATATTATAGTTTCATTAATCTTAAACGACTTCCCTGATATATTTGATTTAAATACTTTTTCTTTTTTAGAGTGTTTACATGACTTGCAAGTCGGGCAAGGAAAAAAACCTTTCAGTTTTTTTCTTTCCAAGCTTAATTGGGTATCATTCTTTTTTTCGGTAGGTGCCAGAATAGACTTTGTTACGTGCTTTTTTATAAATGATTTGCGGTCATTTTGGTAATAATTTGCCTATTAATTCATCATTTTTTAAAATACCCCAATGTTTATTTAGGATCTTCTCTAAAAGGGATTTGTTATTACTGTAGCCCGTAATAAATGGTATAAAAATATTATCCTTCTCTACACCTATCCTATTGTAGTCCCCAGTTTTGTTTTTATTATTGCTCTTATTTTTATTCTTCTTCACTAGGTCATTTCTATTCACACATCTCACCTCCTGTCTTATATCTTCTATTTTATCATTCTTATAGCCTCTTTCTAAGAACTTAAGTTTAAGTTTCTCTGACTGTTCATCGTAGTCCTTGAGTTCAGTACAATTCTTCTTTATACATAAAAATTGCCCTTTGGGAATATTATCCACCCATTTTGGATGATGGCAGCTAGTAAAGTGCACATAACTATTGGCATCCACACTTTTAAAATGCGTTTTGGAATGTAAATTCTTATTGACAGCAAATAATTCTAGATCAAGAAAATTAACTTTTATTCTACTCTTTTCATAGGTGAAATGAAGATTTATCTCATTTTGATTCATATTCTTCACAAAATCATAAAATTTGACCTCATCTCCTCTCCAAATGATGAGGATATCGTCTATATATCGTTTATAGGACACCAGGTTTGCTCCAAGTGCACTGTTCATAAGAAAACAATGTTCCCAAAAGCCCATGAACAAGTTCGCATAACTTGGAGCAAACCTGGTGCCCATTGCTGTTCCCCTTTCCTGATTGTAGAATTGTGATTCATAGCTGAAGAAATTGTGTGCTAAAATAAATGTTATAGAGTCCATAAGGAAATTCTTCTGTGCCTCCTTTAGATCCTCATCTAAATCTAAGAAATGCTTAACTGCTCGTAGACCATCTTGATGATTGATGCAGGTATATAAAGATGTTACATCACACGTGGCAAGAAGATAATCCTCTTGCCACGTGACGTTCTCTATTAGTGATAAAACATCTGAAGAGTCCTTCAAATATGAAGGTAACAATTTTACATATTTCTGCAAAAAAATGTCTAAGTATTCAGATAAATTAGCTGTGAGGGCGTTGATTCCCGATACAATCGGCCTACTGGGTGGATTAATTAATGTTTTATGAATCTTAGGCAAGCAATATAATAGAGGAATTTTTGGGAACTTAGGTAGTATATATGTTCTTTCTTTATCACTTAATATCCCTTTATCATGGGCTTTATTAATCATTTTTGTCAATTCTCCACTATACTTCTTGGTGGGGTCATTTAATAGTTTTTTTATAGGTTGTATTGTCCTCAACAATCTTTTCACACATTAGATGATAATCTTTTTTTATCTAGGATGACAATTCCTCCGCCCTTATCGGCGGGCTTTATTATTATATCGTCATCTTCTAATTCTTTAATGATTTTTAACTGTTTTCTACTCAAATTGTTAGTAGATTTTAGAGAAACATTATCTGTCAAATTTTCAATATCCCTCAAAACAAGTTTCTCAAAGGTTTCTATTATTGGTCCTTTGTCTTGTTTTGGGTAAAAGGTGGACTTATTTCTAAGATCTGTATGTACATAATCACTACTACCAGTTAAAGTAGTCCTTGCTATTTTTTCTACCTCAGTTTTTTGGAACCATCTCTTTACAGTTAACTTTCTGACAAACTTATGTGCGTCAATATAAGTACCAAACCTATTTATCTTACAACTAGGTGCGAATGATAGACCCTTCCCTAGAATTTCTACATGTTCAGATTTTAATACCTTTTTGCTTAAATTAAAGATACCTAGATTTTTACTTGGTTCCTTCAGTATCGTATCTTTTTTGATTCTCCTACGTCCTCCCCTTTTTCCTCTATGACTGATGCCCTTCTTTTTCTTAGATCCCTTTGTGGCAATGGACTTGCATATGATCCTTGGCCTGGTCCTAAAAAAGGGCGAGAAGCAGGGAGAGAGGTGGAGGAGGAAGCATATTCATTTAGTTGATTAGTTTCTCTTTGGTCCTGTAATAGTGCAAATCTATTCGATACCCTCCAGTTTTCATTATTCTCGATTTGTGAATTATTCCTTATTTGTGAGTTATATGGTATTCTAGTATTTTGGTTATAATTCGATCTAGAATTGCCATTCCCCATTCCAACTCTCTCCTTATCATAACCATATGACCTATTCATCCCTGAGTAAGTTTGCTTATTATAATATGGATGTTCTCTATCTCTATACCCCCTGAATCTTGGACTTTGCCTGTTCTCATTCATTCTTGGGCTCTGTCTATTCTCACTTATATTCCCATTGTTTTTATTTCTATTGGAGTTAAAACTTGAAATATTACCCAGGCCTTGTGGCCTGTAATGAAAGTTGTTATTATTATTATAATTTCTATATTCTCTATCCCTCACTACTGCTTGTTGTTGGTATGTGTGATATTGGGAGTTTGGCCCCATGTTATTGGTCCGTCCCATGTTGGTATTATCAACCCTAACATTCTCTTTCTCACTTACTCTTGTATGTCTCCATGTGTGTGAGATATATTTATCCCAATCAGGTTGATTTACATGGGACAAGTAATCCTCACGGTCTCTTTCAAACTTCTTTATTTTCACTTTCAGAATATCTTCCTTAGTACTCACTAAAAGTTTTTTATTTTTATTTTTTATTTTTATTGTCATAGTATCCATATGTTATACTTCTATCCATATTGTGTATACCTTAAGTTCCTTATAAAGACTGTATATATTATTCTATATTGAGTATATTATTCTCTATAAATTTGGAGATATATTTTCACACCGTAGAGGTTATATGTCTATCACAAAGAATCTGTAATGTATATTTCACCTATCTAATTGGTGTTATTTCATTTTTATTTTATTTAGTCTTATAATTATTTAATTTTATTTTTATGTACATTGAATATTAATATAGTATGTTATTTTAGATTTTAAGCCTATTCTGATTTAATATTTAGTCTTTTGTTTTTTTTGTAGTTTGTGCACATTCTATGTAAGTACTGTCTCTTTAAATTACGAGATGGCATGAGATTTTACAACTACTATACTCTATTACATAATTGTTCCTATTTAGGCTGCTATTTGTATCGTTGTGACATTTGTAGTGCATAAGGCAGATCTATCTTTGATATATCTTTAAACAAAGTTACTAGCTTATGATCTGCACTTGTATTTACATTGCATGGTGGCTATGTAAAGAGGATTGACTGTTTGATCTGAAATTGAGTTACAGCCAATCAGAAGAAGTGCTGACGGTTTAAAAGATCGGGCATTTAACACAACAGGAGCTTGACAAAGGCCCAGAACGGGCTGAAACGCGTTGCTCCGCCCACCAAATACCTGTGTCACAGGTGTACCTGACGAAATTACTGCCGACTGAGTTTGCTGCCCTTCCAAGCCGTGCTGCCTTTTGATTGAGTGAAAAACACGCTGCTTGAAAAAAGAGGACCGCGGTGATTATTGGGCATACACTAGAGAGAAAAAAAGAAAAAAGAGCCGGAGACTACAGAGAACCGTTATGGTGTATGTAAAAGTGAACACCATAATTTTGTGGCTCTTTTCCTGTCTTTGATGTGGGTCTTGATCTCATTTCAGCTCCAGACCGTTCATACCCTCAGCTGATCCGGTTTCCATTTTGACTGCTCCTCTGGGATCATCATTCTGGCAGCCTTTTAAACATAAATGTTTGTCTTTCCTATGTTTGGAATATAGGGATTTGTATTTATCTGCATTTTTATTTTTTATTTATTTTGTTTTATTTTCATTTTGTTTCATTTTTTTGATACTATGCCATTTTAAGTGCCTGATCAGTGCATCATAGGTTTTAAAATTGTTAGACATATATTTTTATGTTGAACACATTGTCTTAATAAACATTTGTTACCATTTTTGACACAATTCTCATAGCGATCTGTTTTTCCATCAATTGATTCTTTGTGATTTCAGACTATATAATCTGATATACTGGCGCCAGGTTTTCTACAGTTTAGTTTCTTTTAGGACTTAACTGTGTCTTTTCTAGTATTCTGCTTGGAGTTTGAGGAATCCTACATTTAACCTTTTGGCATATAAGTAAATTAATCCTAGCGCAGTGTGATCTTTGCTCTTTTTGTTGTAACTATTGTTCTTTCCTCATTTTTGTTCATACAGCAGCAAGGAAATATGGCTGAATCTAACGTGTTTAAGTATAGGGATGAAGTGTATAAAGGAATATATAATATTTTTCAGACAGATATCATTGTTACCCCAGATAATGTAGACACATTATGCAAATTAATGAAATATTTAGAAGAAAGTTGCTGTTAGAAATGAAGCATAGGACAGAATTTATCTTTATTGAAAAATATTTAGAAAATAAAAGGGTTCCACGGGGTCTACGGATCAAAAAGGAATGCTCTTTTAAGGTTGAAGAGATAGATTTTAAAACAAGATGGAATGATATATTAGAGCAAGCCTCTTTTAATCTTTTGCGATTAATCAAGGATTATAGGGGTGAGATTTTGAAAAAATTGGAGATAGAAATAAAAGAATTAGAAGTTCAGTTAAAGGAATTTGAAGCAAATACAGAATATGTGAAAAGGGAAAAAGAAATTAAAAAACTTTTAGTGAGTACTAAGGAAGATATTCTGAAAGTGAAAATAAAGAAGTTTGAAAGAGACCGTGAGGATTACTTGTCCCATGTAAGTCAACCTGATTGGGATAAATATATCTCACACACATGGAGACATACAAGAGTAAGTGAGAAAGAGAATGTTAGGGTTGATAATACCAACATGGGACGGACCAATAACATGGGGCCAAACTCCCAATATCACACATACCAACAACAAGCAGTAGTGAGGGATAGAGAATATAGAAATTATAATAATAATAACAACTTTCATTACAGGCCACAAGGCCTGGGTAATATTTCAAGTTTTAACTCCAATAGAAATAAAAACAATGGGAATATAAGTGAGAATAGACAGAGCCCAAGAATGAATGAGAACAGGCAAAGTCCAAGATTCAGGGGGTATAGAGATAGAGAACATCCATATTATAATAAGCAAACTTACTCAGGGATGAATAGGTCATATGGTTATGATAAGGAGAGAGTTGCAATGGGAATGGCAATTCAAGATCGAATTATAACCAAAATACTAGAATACCATATAACTCACAAATAAGGAATAATTCCAAATCGAGAATAATGAAAACTGGAGGGTATCGAATAGATTTGCACCATTACAGGACCAAAGAGAAACTAATAAACTAAATGAATTTTGCTTCCTCCTCCACCTCTCTCCCTGCTTCTCGCCCTTTTTTAGGACCAGGCCAAGGATCATATGCAAGTCCATTGCCACAAAGGGATCTAAGAAAAAGTAGGGCATCAGACATAGAGGAAAAAGGGGAGGACGTAGGAGAATCAAAAAAGATACGATAATGAAGGAACCAAGTAAAAATCTAGGTATCTTTAATTTAAGCAAAAAGGTATTAAAATCTGAACATGTAGAAATTCTAGGGAAGGGTCTATCATTCGCACCTAGTTGTAAGATAAATAGGTTTGTTACTTATATTGACGCACATAAGTTTGTCAGAAAGTTAACTGTAAAGAGATGGTTCCAAAAAACTGAGGTAGAAAAAATAGCAGGGACTACTTTAACTGGTAGTAATGATTATGTACATACAGATCTTAGAAATAAGTCCACCTTTTACCCAAAACAAGACAAAGGACCAATAATAGAAACCTTTGAGAAACTTGTTTTGAGGGATATTGAAAATTTGACAGATAATGTTTCTCAAAAATCTACTAACAATTTGAGTAGAAAACAGTTAAAAATCATTAAAGAATTAGAAGATGACGATATAATCATAAAGCCCGCCGATAAGGGCGGAGGAATTGTCGTCCTAGATAAAAAAGATTATCATCTAATGTGTGAAAAGATTGTTGAGGACAATACAACCTATAAAAAACTATTAAATGACCCCACCAAGAAGTATAGTGGAAAATTGACAAAATTGATTAATAAAGCCCATGATAAAGGGATATTAAGTGATAAAGAAAGAACATATATACTACCTAAGTTCCCAAAAATTCCTCTATTATATTGCTTGCCTAAGATTCATAAAACATTAATTAATCCACCCAGTAGGCCGATTGTATCGGGAATCAACTCCCTCACAGCTAATTTATCTGAATACTTAGACATTTTTTTGCAGAAATATGTAAAATTGTTACCTTCATATTTGAAGGACTCTTCAGATGTTTTATCACTAATAGAGAACGTCACGTGGCAAGAGGATTATCTTCTTGCCACGTGTGATGTAACATCTTTATATACCTGCATTAATCATCAAGATGGTCTACGAGCAGTTAAGCATTTCTTAGATTTAGATGAGGATCTAAAGGAGGCACAGAAGGATTTCCTTATGGACTCTATAACATTTATTTTAACACACAATTTCTTCAGCTATGAATCACAATTCTACAATCAGGAAAGGGGAACAGCAATGGGCACCAGGTTTGCTCCAAGTTATGCAAACTTGTTCATGGGCTTTTGGGAACATTGTTTTCTTATGAACAGTGCACTTGGAGCAAACCTGGTGTCCTATAAACAATATATAGACGATATCCTCATCATTTGGAGAGGAGATGAGGTCAAATTTGATGATTTTGTGAAGAATATGAATCAAAATGAGATAAATCTTCATTTCACCTATGAAAAGAGTAGAATAAAAGTTAATTTTCTTGATCTAGAATTATTTGCTGTCAATAAGAAATTACATTCCAAAACGCACTTTAAAAGTGTGGATGCCAATAGTTATGTGCACTATACTAGCTGCCATCATCCAAAATGGGTGGATAATATTCCCAAAGGGCAATTTTTACGTATAAAGAAGAATTGTACTGAACTCAAGGACTACGATGAACAGTCAGAGAAACTTAAACTTAAGTTCTTAGAAAGAGGCTATAAGAATGATAAAATAGAAGATATAAGACAGGAGGTGAGATGTGTGAATAGAAATGACCTAGTGAAGAAGAATAAAAATAAGAACAATAATAAAAACAAAACTGGGGACTACAATAGGATAGGTGTAGAGAAGGATAATATTTTTATACCATTTATTACGGGCTACAGTAATAACAAATCCCTTTTAGAGAAGATCCTAAATAAACATTGGGGTATTTTAAGAAATGATGAATTAATAGGCAAATTATTACCAAAACGACCGCAAATCATTTATAAAAAAGCACGTAACTTAAAGTCTATTCTGGCACCTACCGAAAAAAAGAAAAAGAATGAGGATACCCAATTAAGCTTGGAAAGAAAAAAACTGAAAGGTTTTTTTCCTTGCCCAACTTGCAAGTCATGTAAAAACTCTAAAAAAGAAAAAGTATTTAAATCAAATATATCAGGGAAGTCGTTTAAGATTAATGAAACTATAAGATGTGCTGATAAATTTGTAATTTATCTGATACAATGCTCCTGTGGGGAGCAATACGTGGGGGAGTCTGAAAGACCCCTACGAGACCGTATAAGGGAACATATATGGTCCATAGAGAAACATGACCTAGAGAGGAATAAGGAATTACCCATTCCAAAACATTTCGCTACTTGAATAATGGGGATTTGAAATGCTTTTCATATATGGGTATAGATAAGGTAAAGAAAAATTGGAGAGGGGGCAATGTGCAATCTGACCTTATTAAGAGAGAGACAAAATGGATCTTTGACTTAAAAACACTAAAACCAAATGGTCTAAATTTAGATTTGATATAGGTTGTTTTCTTAGGGACTAATTAAGTTCTATCAGTTTCTATCGGTCTATATGGCCCAAAATAATTTATATCGGTCTATAAGGCCAAAATATATAGTGACACTATTTTTATTGTCATAGTATCCATATGTTATACTTCTATCCATATTGTGTATACCTTAAGTTCCTTATAAAGACTGTATATATTAGTCTATATTGAGTATATTATTCTCTATAAATTTGGAGATATATTTTCACACCATAGAGGTTATATGTCTATCACAAAGAATCTGTAATGTATATTTCACCTATCTAATTGGTGTATTATGGAGAAGATGTGTCATAGATGGATGCAAAGGCATCAAGTTATTTCATTTTTATTTTATTTTATTTAGTCTTATAATTATTTAATTTTATTTTTATGTACATTGAATATTAATATAATATGTTATTTTAGATTTTAAGCCTATTCTGATTTAATATTTAGTCTTTTGTTTTTTTGTAGTTTGTGCACATTCTATGTAAGTACTGTCTCTTTAAATTACGAGACGGCATGAGATTTTACAACTACTATACTCTATTACATAATTGTTCCTATTTAGGCTGCTATTTGTATCGTTGTGACATTTGTAGTGCATAAGGCAGATCTATCTTTGATATATCTTTAAACAAAGTTACTAGCTTATGATCTGCACTTGTATTTACATTGCATGGTGGCTATGTAAAGAGAATTGACTGTTTGATCTGAAATTGAGTTACAGCCAATCAGAAGAAGTGCTGACGGTTTAAAAGACCGGGCATTTAACACAACAGGAGCTTGACAAGGGCCCAGAACGGGCTGAAAAGCGTTGCTCCACCCACCAAATACCTGTGTCACAGGTGTACCTGACGAAATTACTGCCGACTGAGTTTGCTGCCCTTCCAAGCCGTGCTGCCTTTTGATTGAGTGAAAAACACGCTGCTTGAAAAAAGAGGACCGCAGTGATTATTGGGCATACACTAGAGAGAAAAAAAGAAAAAAGAGCCGGAGACTACAGAGAACCGTTATGGTGTAAGTAAAAGTGAACACCATAATTTTGTGGCTCTTTTCCTGTCTTTGATGTGGGTCTTGATCTCATTTCAGCTCCAGACCGTTCATACCCTCAGCTGATCCGGTTTCCATTTTGACTGCTCCTCTGGGATCATCATTCTGGCAGCCTTTTAAACATAAATGTTTGTCTTTCCTATGTTTGGAATATAGGGATTTGTATTTATCTGCATTTTTATTTTTTATTTATTTTGTTTTATTTTCATTTTGTTTCATTTTTTTGATACTATGCCATTTTAAGTGCCTGATCAGTGCATCGTAGGTTTTAAAATTGTTAGACATATATTTTTATGTTGAACACATTGTCTTAATAAACATTTGTTACCATTTTTGACACAATACTCATAGCGATCTGTTTTTCCATCAATTGATTCTTTGTGATTTCAGACTATATAATCTGATATACTGGTGATATTTACATTCATATTATTTTACTTATTTAAGCTGTTTCTAACAGCGCCAGGTTTTCTACAGTTTAGTTTCTTTTAGGACTTAACTGTGTCTTTTCTAGTATTCTGCTTGGAGTTTGAGGAATCCTCCATTTAACCTTTTGGCATATAAGTAAATTAATCCTAGCGCAGTGTGATTTTTTTGCTCTTTTTATATATTGCCTAACAATCCCTTTAACGGATTTCAAATACCCCATATATCCATATATTGTGTGTATCTGAACGGGAAATCTATTCATCCTAAAGATTAATAACCTACATATCTCGACCAATTACTTCTATATATTGTGTTGCCTAAAAACATTTTGTTCTATATTAAATGCGCTTAAAGGTAATGAGGTGTTTATTTTCTTTTACATGGGGGCGGTTACTTCCGCATATATCTCCAAACATGTCATTTGACTTATCAAATGTGTTACCTTATGTTCATTCAACTACAAAACCGGGTCTAACATCAAATTCCTGCCAGTGTTAAATTATATCCTGATGGTTAATCTAACTCATTGGGGACCAAGTGCTGATTGGGGGTGGACAGCTTACTCCACCTGTGTGTGCCGATAATACTACACTTCAAATGATCCTCTGTATATTTATTTGCGATAATTGGTTGCTTCCACATACGTGATACAAAGAGTCATTTGACTCATACCCATCTTGTCTTATCACCACTGGAAGCGTCAATGGTGTGGGCATGCTGATTGCCCTTATTCTAACCCATATTAAAATCCTTCTTGCTCTACCGAGATATGAAGAGCCTATGTTTAATATTAAGTGACTATCATAATAGATAGTGTAAATAAATTTACTTAGTTGTTAATAAAAATGAGGTGATCTCCTTACTTAAACTATAAATGAATACTAATTCTAAGGGGGTACTATATATTATCATTGTGTACTCCAGTGATGATTGCTAATATGACTAAGTGTTGAAGGTAGGATAGTGTGAGATTTCTCTCCATATCAAAGGGAAATAGTGTGACTGTGTTGTAAAGGTGTAGAATTTATTATTGACATGAAGCTAGAGGGGGAGTTAAACTATAGATCAATAAATAATCGTAGGATCTAATGAACTTAGGTAGAAATGCTAGTAATTTGATGACAAGTGATTGTGCTATAGTTTAAGGGTACTAGCTACCCAATCCTATATCTATACAATTATAAATGATAAGTGTGGTGCGAGTGAAGGGGCTGGGGTAATAAAACAATCTTATCATATTATATGTGTGAAAGAAAGGACCAGCTGTGACCCCATCTTATTAACGCCAAAAGAGATATATACTAAATAAAAATAATATAAGAATCTATCTATAACTATACTAAAAATGGAAGATTGACTACAACTCATAAGTGGTGCATGTGTTCTGGTCAGAAAAATGATAAATACATACCAAGGTGTACATCATATATATGGGTTACCATTAACCAACAGTCTTAAAATGCAGCCATTTTAGGTTTTCGTGCTTGAAACAAGGTGTTGAATTTATAAATCCAGTAGGTTTCCCTCTGGCATAAACTTTTCAACCTATTCACACCTTGTTTAACTGGTATTTTTTCCAGGGGGGTTATACGGAACTGACAATTAGAGCCTTGATGACAGTGTACGTTATGTCTAGAAACACTGTGTTTGAGACTACCCTTATTAACATTCCTGTAGTGTTCACCCCATCTGCTTCTCACTTTTCTAATAATTCTACCTAAATACTGGGCCCCATAAGAACAGGTTAATAGGTATATTACAAAATTAGAACTACAGTCTAATCTATCTTTAAAGTGAAGGTAAACTTTGGTGAATGAAAGTCCGTTTTTAAAAAATTCTATTAAAAACAGGGGGACTTTCATTCATCAAAGTTTACAAATCAGCCATTTTGATTAAAAACTTACCTTTGTTTCTTTTCACAGCTACAGCAGCTTTCCCCTCCTGGAAATCCTCTCTTCACACGTCAGCAATGACTAATCCGGCTTCCTCCAATCATGGCTTTCCCCACAGGGTGGTTATTGCCTGAGGCCATGCTGTGATTGGAGGAAGCTGGATTAGTCATTGCTGACTTGTGAAGAGAGGATTTCCAGGAGGGGGCAGCTGCTCTGGCTGGGAAAAAAACAAAGGTAAGTTTTTAATCAAAACGGCTGATTTGTAAACTTTGATGAATGAAAGTGCCCCTGTTTTTAATAGTAGTTTTAAAAAACGGACTTTCATTCATCAAAGTTTACCTTCACTTTAAGATGGTATGTAAATCCTGAAGTATTTGATGTAACACTGGTTACCCCATGGGTGATGTACTTGCACATATCACATCTTTTTATTCAACATCTATAGGCACCTTTAAGTTGGTGGTTTTTATTATTACTGATAGAAGATCCTGTTTTAATACTTTTTTTGGTCATCACGGGTAAACCTATTTAAATCTACAGATTAAATGTGTTGTGGGTATTGGATGGACAATAAGACGTTCAATACCCACAACACATTTAATCTGTTTGTAGATTTAAATAGGTTTACCCATAAACTTTGTAGATTTAAATAGGTTTACCCGTAAACTTTCATTACAAAAATATTTAGCAAAATAGGCATTTAAAAATAAAGGGATTGATGGTATGCCTATTCTTACAGACCAAATGAATGAAAGAGACCCCAACTTAGCTAAATATAATGAGATTGATCATGTAGTGAATAATTTATATGAGGGCTATATTCATTCAGATTTTTGCCCTCCATCCTCATTTATGCCTCCGAGAGAAGAAGGATCTTTTATAGATCTTTTTCAGAATTTAGTATTGGAAGATCTAGCCCAGATCCCAAAACATATTTTGGGGAAATCAAATTTGTGGCCAAATGAAAGACAAGCCCTTATAAGTTTATCCAGAAACAAATCAATAGTCATACGTCAGGCGGATAAGGGGGGGGGGGGGGGGATAGAACTACAGGATTATAAAGATTACATAAAAGAGGCAGATAGAATTTTGAAAGATATTAATTACTTTAAGTCATTAGATCAGGATCCCACGTTGACAATTATGAAAAAGTTAATTTTACTTATTTATTATGGTTTTGAAGAATAAATTCTTACACTGAAGGAGAAACAATATCTCATTCTAAAAAAACCAAATACACCTTATTTTTACCACCTCCCCAAAATCCATAAGGATTTAAAAAAAAACAAAAAAAACAGGTAGGCCTATAATAGCCGGAATTGACAGCATCATGGATCATTTATCAGCTTATGTTACTACTTGCAGAAATATGTTAGACAACTTCCCTCATTCATTAGGGATACAGCAGATTTATTACAAAAATTATTAAATATTAAAGAGACCATTATCTATGGATGACATGTGATGTTAATGCATTAAACTCTAATATCTCCCATGAAATAGGTTTACGCTATGATGTCGGATTATATGTATGATGATATATATATGCCAAGCGTTCAGAAAGAATATCTTCTTGAACTAATTAACTTCATTCTCAAGCATAACTATTTTAAATATCTCGATAATTATTATATCCAAACAAAAGGTACTGCCATGGGGACCAGGTTTGCCCTCAGTTTCACTAATTTGGTCATGGGAAGATTCAAAGACATATATGTCTATGGCTAGAGCTGGAGGGAGAACCTGGTCTTCTATGGCAGATACATAGATGACTTGATCATCATTTGAAATGTGTCCAATACAGCTGTAGATTTTTCTACCAAACTTAACGATAATATCTTTGGTTTATCCTTTACCCATAAAATTCATCTAGACAAAATAGACTTTCTGGATATAGTTTTGACATGGGATGCCCCAAATTCAGTCCAAACGAAAACGTTTTTTAAATTAGTAGACAGTAATAACTTCCTAGACTACCAAAGTAATCATTTGGGTAGTTGGAAGAAAAATATTCCCTACAGCCAGTTTAGGCGGATAAAATGTTATTGGACTTTATTAAAAACATATGATGACCAGTCTATTATATTGAAAAAAAGATTTTTAGAAAAAAGTTACCCCATAGATCTCATAGAAGATAGCTACCTGAGAGCTAGAAAATTAGAAAGAGACAATTCTCAACCCTCAACCGACAAATACTTTGAAGAACAACATTAAAAAGACCACCATGTCATTCATCACAAACTATAACTCCAATCATAGAGCTATAAGTAAAATATTTAATAAATACTGGTATCTTTTAAAAAAGGACCCGATTCTTAAAGAAATACTAGAACATAGACCTTATATCACCTATAGGAGAGCCCCTACGATTAAGAAGAAACTGGCCCCCAGCAAGATTGTGATGACCAAAAAAAGTATTAAAACAGGATCTTCTATCAGTAATAATAAAAACCACTAACTTAAATGTGCCTATAGATGTAGAATAAAAAGATGTAATATGTGCAAGTACATCACCCATGGGGTAACCAGTGTTACATCAAATACTTCCGGATTTACATACCATCTTAAAGATAGATTAGACTGTAGTTCTAATTTTGTAATATACCTATTAACCTGTTCTTGTGAAGCCCAGTATTTAGGTAGAACTATTAGAAAAGTGAGGAGCAGATGGGGTGAACACTACAGGAATGTTAATAAGGGTAGTCTCAAACACAGTGTTTCTAGACATAACGTACACTGTCATCAAGGCTCTAATTGTCAGTTCCGTATAACCCCCTTGGAAAAAAACCCCATTAAACAAGGTGCGAATAGGTTGAAAAGTTTATGCCTACGGGAAACCTACTGGATTTATAAATTCAACATCTTGTTTCCAGCAGGGTTAAATGAAAACCTAGATATGGCTGCATTTTAAGACTGTTGGTTATTGGTAACCCATATATATGATGTACACCTTGGTATGTATTTATCATATATCCGACCAGAACACATGCACCACTTATGAGTTGTAGTCAATCTTCCATTTTTAGTATAGTTATAGATAGATCCTTATATTATTTTTATTTAGTATATATCTCTTTTGGCGTTAATAAGATGGGGTCCCAGTTGGTCCTTTCTTTCACACATATAATATAATAAGATTTTATTACCCCAGCCCCTTCACTCGCACCACACTTATCATTTATAATTGTATAGATATAGGATTGGGTAGCTAGTACCCTTAAACTATAGCACAATCACTTGTCATTACATTAGACAGCATCACTAGCATTTCTACCTAAGTTCATTAGATCCTACGATTATTTATTGATCTATAGTTTAACTCCCCCACTACCTTCACGCCATTAATACATTCCACACCTTTGCAACACAGTCACACTATATCCCTTTGATTTGGAGAGAAATCTCACACTACCCTACCTTCAACACTTAGTGATATTAGCAATCATCACTGGAGTACACAATGATAATATATAGTACCCCCTTAGAATTAGTATTCATTTATAGTTTAAGTAAGGAGATCACATTATTTTTATTAACAGTTAAGTAAATTTATTTACACTATCTATTATGATAGTCACTTAATATTAGACATAGGCTCTCCATATCTCGGTAGAGCAAGAAGGATTTTAATATGGGTTAGAATAGGGGAAATCAGCACGCCCACACCATTGATTTCAGTGGTGATAGGACAAGATGGGTATATGAGTCAAATGACTCTTTGTATCATGTATGCGGAAGCAACCAACTATTGCAAATAGATATACAGAGCATCATTTGAAAGCGTAAGTAATATCGGCACACACAGGTGGAGTAAGCCGTCCGCCCCTAATCAGCACTTGGTCCCCAATGAGTTAGATTAACCATAGGGATATAATTTAACACTGGCATGAATTTGATGTTACACCCGGTTTTGTAGTTGAATGAACATAGGGTAACACATTTGATGAGACAATTGACATGTTTGGAGATATATGCGGAAGTAACTGCCCCCATGTAAAAGAAAATAAACACCTCATTACCTTTAAGCGCATTTAATATAGAACAAAATGTTTTTAGGCAACACAATATATAGAAGTAATTGGTCGAGATATGTAGGTTATTAATCTTTAGGATGAATAGATTTCCCGTTTCAGATACACACAATATATGGATATATGGGGTATTTGGAATCCGTTAAAGGGATTTTTAGGCAATATATAAAGCAATCATCTTCGATGTAGATATACATTTATGCCTCTATATAAATAGGAGAGAGTTGTATACTTGTGTATATATATATATATATATATATATATATATATATATATATATATATATATATATATATATATATATATACATATACATACATATATATATATATATATATATACATATACATATACATGTTTATGTGTGTGTTTATATATGTATGTATATATGATAATGTACATATAGGTTTATATAAATAGGAGAGACAGGTATATATCCTTTTATATCCCACAGGATTTATTCAATGAACTTTGTGATTTGTTTTATTAATATATATATATATATATATATATATATATATATATATATATATATATATATATATATATATATATATATATATATTTTAAAAAAATCAGGAGTTGAGAATAACATTACAATTAAATGGCACACAATTATGGATTCATGATTTTTACATCAAGGTATTTATGCTTACTATGTAACAATGTAATGATTTGTATTTTTTGCTGTGAAATGTAGTTCAGGCTCATATGTGTGAGTAGGCTCTCTATGGGCTCCAATTAGATTCATTATGTATACACACCTGAGGAGGTGTGTGTTTTTCCCAGGTGTTTGGGGATTGGTCTGTTTTTGTATTTAAAGGGCCATAATACCCAAATGTTTAAACACTTGAAAGCGATGCAGCATAGCTGTAAAAAGCTGACTAGAAAATATCTCCTGAACATCTCTATCTAAAAAAGAAAGATATTTTACCTCAAAAGTTCCTCAGTAGCCACCTTCCATTGTAAAGGATTTCTAAGCAGCATTTTAGTGTGTCTGTCCTGGGACAGCTGAAAGGATGAGCCTCGTGAACTCTCAAATTATTTCACCAATCAGGTAAAGGAAGCTTACTATGAAATCTCATGAGAGTTAAGTCAAATCTCATAAGATCACAGTAAGAGTTCATGACCTCAGCACTGCTGATGCTGATTGGCTGCTGTTCATTTCTTCATTTTTTTTTTTTTTATTTTTACCTGCAGCTGGGAGCAGGTGAAGAATAACTTTTTACACAGAACTTACTCTGCTGAGCTGAGGAGATTGTGAGGTAAAATATCTTCCTTTTTTACATAGTGATGCTCAGGTGATATTTTCCTGTCAGCTTTTTACAGTTATACTGCATCAGTTTCAAGTGATTTAGCATATGAGTATTATGTCCCTTTAAGCCAGAACTCTCTTTTAGTTAACTGAAGCCTGATGAAACAGACAGAGGTCTGAGAAACTCGTTGCTTTCTGTTTTATTATCAGAGTTATATGTTTTGAACTCTGTTTTTATGTTTTTATTAAATTTTACACCTTCACTATACTTGAGTCTAAGCTTGTTTTACCCATTGAGGACACCCCTGGGATACCGGTACTCTTGCTGAGCCAGTGAGCTGGGACACTGCAAACTTCCAGCCTGCTTTACTTAGCACAATTATATATTTTTTTTCTTATTTACAGATCAGGCATTTTTATTATAAAATTCAGACAAAATATTCTCCAACTTGGTATTTAAACAAATTTGAGAATGTAATTAAATTTGATCAAATAGGAAATTTTGGTATAACTAATCTATATAATACATTTTTGTCCACTAAACATCTGCTCCATACAAATGAGTTGGTCCTTAAATGATATAGATATTTTCTGGATATCTCTAGTCAAGAAATTAAAAATAGTTTTATTTCAGTATAGAAGGCAGTGGTTTCAACTTCATGGAGGGAGTCTCATTTTAAACTGATTAATAAATTCTGCTCCAGATGTAAAGCCCACTCTTCAGATTTGTTGCACCATTTTTGGAGCTGTCCAAAGATTTTATGTTTGGTATAAGATTAATTATTGGTTTAAATACATTTGTCTAGGAAATATCGTTGCAACCTAGCCATATCTTTTTTCTATAAAGGAGTCCCAAATTGGGCTTAATTTAAGACTTATTACATCTATATTAATTGGGCAAAAACTGTTATTAAATAAGTAAAAAAACAAAAACTAGGACTATTCAAAATCAAATTGTTATTAAACAGTACCAATTTAGATTTGTTTCTGATAGTTAGACAAAAAGCTTTTTTTTTTAATTAAAGGGGCAGTCTACTCCAGAATTTTTATTGTTTAAAAAGATAGGTATTCCTTTATTACCCTTTCCCCAGTTTTGCATAACCAACACGGTTACATTATATTAATATACTTTTCTTTCATGTAATTGGCAAGAGTCCATGAGCTAGTGACATATGGGATATACATTCCTACCAGGAGGGGCAAAGTTTCCCAAACCTCAAAATGCCTATAAATACACCCTCCACCACACCCACAATTCAGTTTTACAAACTTTGCCTCCTATGGAGGTGGTGAAGTAAGTTTGTGCTAGATTTCTTCGTTGAGATGCGCTTCTCAGCATTCTGAAGCCCGGTTCCTCTCAGAGTGCAGTGAATGACAGAGGGATGTGAAGAGAGTATTACCTATTGAATACAAATGGTCATCCTAACGGGATAGGTTCTCTGTAGTGATGTCGCGAACCTAAAATTTTGCATTGGCGAACGCGAACTTCCACAACTGTTCGCGAACGGGCGAACCGCCATAAAATTCAATAGGCAGGCGAATTTTAAAACCCACAGGGACTCTTTCTGGCCACAATAGTGATGGAAAAGTTGTTTCAAGGGTACTAACACCTGGACTGTGGCATGCCGGAGGGGGATCCATGGCAAAACTCCCATGGAAAATTACATAGTTGATGCAGAGTCTGGTTTTAATCCATAAAGGGCATAAATCACCTAACATTCCTAAATTGTTTGGAATAACGTGCTTTAAAACATCAGATATGAGTTGCACTGCGGTGACACTGTGCCCTGGCAGGCAGGCACCTAAACGCACACGTGTGAAGGAAACTGACTGCTATTATTTAACACAGTCAAAAAAGTGTTTTTTTTTTTAAATCTACACTACTGTTACACCACATATGAGTTGCACTGGGGTGACACTGTGCCCTGGCAGGCAGGCAGGCAGGCAGGCACTTAAACGCACACGTGTGAAGGAAACTGACTGCTATTATTTAACATAGTCAAAAAAGTGTTGTTTTTTTTTAAATCTACACTACTGTTACACCAGATATGAGTGGTGGCACTGCGCAAGTGGGCACAGTATACGCTGTGAGCCTGACACACACGCTGGCAGGCAGGCAACTGCAATTAGATTACACAGGGAAAAAAAAAAAGCAGCCCTAAAAAGGGCTTTTTGGGGTGCTGTCCTTACAGCAGAGATCAGATGAGTCCTTCAGGACTGTAGTGGACACTGAATACACTAGCCTAGCTATAGATTTCCCTACTAAATCAGCAGCAGCTACACTGTCCCTCCTCTCACTAACAATGCAGCATCCGAATGAATCTAAAATGGATGCTGTCCAGGAGGTAGGAGGGTCTGGGAGGGAGGGTCTGCTGCTGATTGGCTGGAATGTGCCTGCTGACTGTGAGGTACAGGGTCAAAGTATTACTCAATGATGACAAATAGGGGGCAGATCGAACATCGCATATGTTCGCCCGCCATGACGAACACGAACATGCTATGTTCGCCGGGAACTATTCGCTGGTGAACAATTCGCGACATCGCTAGTTCTCTGTTATCGGTCGTAGAGATTCATCTCCTACCTCCCTTTTCAGATCGACGATATACTCTTAAATACCATTACCTCTGCTGATTCTCGTTTCAGTACTGGTTTGGCTATCTACTTTATGTAGATGAGTGTCTTTTGGTAAGTATGTTTTCCTTTATTTAAGACACTCTCAGCTATGGTTTGGCACTTTATATCTAAAGTTCTAAATATATGTTTGTACTTATATTTGCCATGATTCAGGTTTATCAGTATATTTCCTTTTTGCAGACTGTAAGTTTCATTTTGGGAAATGCATATAAAAAAAAAAAAAATTCTTACCTGAAATTTTCAAATTGACTCTTTCTTAAATTGCGGGCTGTTAGGCTCGTGGAAGCGCAAAATGCTATAATTTATTGCGTCATCCTTGGTGCAAGACTTTTTTGGTGCGAGAATTACGTTTGTTGACGTAATTTCGTCATTTCCGGCATCTCGATCTCGCTGCTCATCGGCTTCTTCGCAGCTTTTTTGATAGCCTGTCACTAAGCACCCAAGTTTACAAATCAGCCATTTTGATTAAAAACTTACCTTTGTTTCTTTTCACAGCTACAGCAGCTTTCCCCTCCTGGAAATCCTCTCTTCACACGTCAGCAATGACTAATCCGGCTTCCTCCAATCATGGCTTTCCCCCCAGGGTGGTTATTGCCTGAGGCCATGCTGTGATTGGAGGAAGCCGGATTAGTCATTGCTGACTTGTGAAGAGAGGATTTCCAGGAGGGGGCAGCTGCTCTGGCTGGGAAAAAAACAAAGGTAAGTTTTTAATCAAAACGGCTGATTTGTAAACTTTGATGAATGAAAGTGCCCCTGTTTTTAATAGTAGTTTTAAAAAACGGACTTTCATTCATCAAAGTTTACCTTCACTTTAAGATGGTATGTAAATCCTGAAGTATTTGATGTAACACTGGTTACCCCATGGGTGATGTACTTGCACATATCACATCTTTTTATTCAACATCTATAGGCACCTTTAAGTTGGTGGTTTTTATTATTACTGATAGAAGATCCTGTTTTAATACTTTTTTTGGTCATCACGGGTAAACCTATTTAAATCTACAGATTAAATGTGTTGTGGGTATTGGATGGACAATAAGACGTTCAATACCCACAACACATTTAATCTGTTTGTAGATTTAAATAGGTTTACCCATAAACTTTGTAGATTTAAATAGGTTTACCCGTAAACTTTCATTACAAAAATATTTAGCAAAATAGGCATTTAAAAATAAAGGGATTGATGGTATGCCTATTCTTACAGACCAAATGAATGAAAGAGACCCCAACTTAGCTAAATATAATGAGATTGATCATGTAGTGAATAATTTATATGAGGGCTATATTCATTCAGATTTTTGCCCTCCATCCTCATTTATGCCTCCGAGAGAAGAAGGATCTTTTATAGATCTTTTTCAGAATTTAGTATTGGAAGATCTAGCCCAGATCCCAAAACATATTTTGGGGAAATCAAATTTGTGGCCAAATGAAAGACAAGCCCTTATAAGTTTATCCAGAAACAAATCAATAGTCATACGTCAGGCGGATAAGGGGGGGGGGGGTGATAGAACTACAGGATTATAAAGATTACATAAAAGAGGCAGATAGAATTTTGAAAGATATTAATTACTTTAAGTCATTAGATCAGGATCCCACGTTGACAATTATGAAAAAGTTAATTTTACTTATTTATTATGGTTTTGAAGAATAAATTCTTACACTGAAGGAGAAACAATATCTCATTCTAAAAAAACCAAATACACCTTATTTTTACCACCTCCCCAAAATCCATAAGGATTTAAAAAAAAAAAAAAAAACAGGTAGGCCTATAATAGCCGGAATTGACAGCATCATGGATCATTTATCAGCTTATGTTACTACTTGCAGAAATATGTTAGACAACTTCCCTCATTCATTAGGGATACAGCAGATTTATTACAAAAATTATTAAATATTAAAGAGACCATTATCTATGGATGACATGTGATGTTAATGCATTAAACTCTAATATCTCCCATGAAATAGGTTTACGCTATGATGTCGGATTATATGTATGATGATATATATATGCCAAGCGTTCAGAAAGAATATCTTCTTGAACTAATTAACTTCATTCTCAAGCATAACTATTTTAAATATCTCGATAATTATTATATCCAAACAAAAGGTACTGCCATGGGGACCAGGTTTGCCCTCAGTTTCACTAATTTGGTCATGGGAAGATTCAAAGACATATATGTCTATGGCTAGAGCTGGAGGGAGAACCTGGTCTTCTATGGCAGATACATAGATGACTTGATCATCATTTGAAATGTGTCCATCAATACAGCTGTAGATTTTTCTACCAAACTTAACGATAATATCTTTGGTTTATCCTTTACCCATAAAATTCATCTAGACAAAATAGACTTTCTGGATATAGTTTTGACATGGGATGCCCCAAATTCAGTCCAAACGAAAACGTTTTTTAAATTAGTAGACAGTAATAACTTCCTAGACTACCAAAGTAATCATTTGGGTAGTTGGAAGAAAAATATTCCCTACAGCCAGTTTAGGCGGATAAAATGTTATTGGACTTTATTAAAAACATATGATGACCAGTCTATTATATTGAAAAAAAGATTTTTAGAAAAAAGTTACCCCATAGATCTCATAGAAGATAGCTACCTGAGAGCTAGAAAATTAGAAAGAGACAATTCTCAACCGACAAATACTTTGAAGAACAACATTAAAAAGACCACCATGTCATTCATCACAAACTATAACTCCAATCATAGAGCTATAAGTAAAATATTTAATAAATACTGGTATCTTTTAAAAAAGGACCCGATTCTTAAAGAAATACTAGAACATAGACCTTATATCACCTATAGGAGAGCCCCTACGATTAAGAAGAAACTGGCCCCCAGCAAGATTGTGATGACCAAAAAAAGTATTAAAACAGGATCTTCTATCAGTAATAATAAAAACCACTAACTTAAATGTGCCTATAGATGTAGAATAAAAAGATGTAATATGTGCAAGTACATCACCCATGGGGTAACCAGTGTTACATCAAATACTTCCGGATTTACATACCATCTTAAAGATAGATTAGACTGTAGTTCTAATTTTGTAATATACCTATTAACCTGTTCTTGTGAAGCCCAGTATTTAGGTAGAACTATTAGAAAAGTGAGGAGCAGATGGGGTGAACACTACAGGAATGTTAATAAGGGTAGTCTCAAACACAGTGTTTCTAGACATAACGTACACTGTCATCAAGGCTCTAATTGTCAGTTCCGTATAACCCCCTTGGAAAAAACCCCCATTAAACAAGGTGCGAATAGGTTGAAAAGTTTATGCCTACGGGAAACCTACTGGATTTATAAATTCAACATCTTGTTTCCAGCAGGGTTAAATGAAAACCTAGATATGGCTGCATTTTAAGACTGTTGGTTATTGGTAACCCATATATATGATGTACACCTTGGTATGTATTTATCATATATCCGACCAGAACACATGCACCACTTATGAGTTGTAGTCAATCTTCCATTTTTAGTATAGTTATAGATAGATCCTTATATTATTTTTATTTAGTATATATCTCTTTTGGCGTTAATAAGATGGGGTCCCAGTTGGTCCTTTCTTTCACACATATAATATAATAAGATTTTATTACCCCAGCCCCTTCACTCGCACCACACTTATCATTTATAATTGTATAGATATAGGATTGGGTAGCTAGTACCCTTAAACTATAGCACAATCACTTGTCATTACATTAGACAGCATCACTAGCATTTCTACCTAAGTTCATTAGATCCTACGATTATTTATTGATCTATAGTTTAACTCCCCCACTACCTTCACGCCAGTAATACATTCCACACCTTTGCAACACAGTCACACTATATCCCTTTGATTTGGAGAGAAATCTCACACTACCCTACCTTCAACACTTAGTGATATTAGCAATCATCACTGGAGTACACAATGATAATATATAGTACCCCCTTAGAATTAGTATTCATTTATAGTTTAAGTAAGGAGATCACATTATTTTTATTAACAGTTAAGTAAATTTATTTACACTATCTATTATGATAGTCACTTAATATTAGACATAGGCTCTCCATATCTCGGTAGAGCAAGAAGGATTTTAATATGGGTTAGAATAGGGGAAATCAGCACGCCCACACCATTGATTTCAGTGGTGATAGGACAAGATGGGTATATGAGTCAAATGACTCTTTGTATCATGTATGCGGAAGCAACCAACTATTGCAAATAGATATACAGAGCATCATTTGAAAGCGTAAGTAATATCGGCACACACAGGTGGAGTAAGCCGTCCGCCCCTAATCAGCACTTGGTCCCCAATGAGTTAGATTAACCATAGGGATATAATTTAACACTGGCATGAATTTGATGTTACACCCGGTTTTGTAGTTGAATGAACATAGGGTAACACATTTGATGAGACAATTGACATGTTTGGAGATGTATGCGGAAGTAACTGCCCCCATGTAAAAGAAAATAAACACCTCATTACCTTTAAGCGCATTTAATATAGAACAAAATGTTTTTAGGCAACACAATATATAGAAGTAATTGGTCGAGATATGTAGGTTATTAATCTTTAGGATGAATAGATTTCCCGTTTCAGATACACACAATATATGGATATATGGGGTATTTGGAATCCGTTAAAGGGATTTTTAGGCAATATATAAAGCAATCATCTCCGATGTAGATATACATTTATGCCTCTATATAAATAGGAGAGAGTTGTATACTTGTGCATATATATATATATATATATATATATATATATATATATATATATATATATATATATATATATATATACATATATATATACATATATATATATATATATATATATATATATATATATATATATATATATATATATATATATATATATATATATATATATATATATATATATATATATATATATATATATATATATATATACATATACATGTTTATGTGTGTGTTTATATATGTATGTATATATGATAATGTACATATAGGTTTATATAAATAGGAGAGACAGGTATATATCCTTTTATATCCCACAGGATTTATTCAATGAACTTTGTGATTTGTTTTATTAATATATATATATATATATATATATATATATATATATATATATATATATATATATATATATTTTAAAAAAATCAGGAGTTGAGAATAACATTACAATTAAATGGCACACAATTATGGATTCATGATTTTTACATCAAGGTATTTATGCTTACTATGTAACAATGTAATGATTTGTATTTTTTGCTGTGAAATGTAGTTCAGGCTCATATGTGTGAGTAGGCTCTCTATGGGCTCCAATTAGATTCATTATGTATACACACCTGAGGAGGTGTGTGTTTTTCCCAGGTGTTTGGGGATTGGTCTGTTTTTGTATTTAAAGGGCCATAATACCCAAATGTTTAAACACTTGAAAGCGATGCAGCATAGCTGTAAAAAGCTGACTAGAAAATATCTCCTGAACATCTCTATCTAAAAAAGAAAGATATTTTACCTCAAAAGTTCCTCAGTAGCCACCTTCCATTGTAAAGGATTTCTAAGCAGCATTTTAGTGTGTCTGTCCTGGGACAGCTGAAAGGATGAGCCTCGTGAACTCTCAAATTATTTCACCAATCAGGTAAAGGAAGCTTACTATGAAATCTCATGAGAGTTAAGTCAAATCTCATAAGATCACAGTAAGAGTTCATGACCTCAGCACTGCTGATGCTGATTGGCTGCTGTTCATTTCTTCATTTTTTTTTTTTTATTTTTACCTGCAGCTGGGAGCAGGTGAAGAATAACTTTTTACACAGAACTTACTCTGCTGAGCTGAGGAGATTGTGAGGTAAAATATCTTCCTTTTTTACATAGTGATGCTCAGGTGATATCTTCCTGTCAGCTTTTTACAGTTATACTGCATCAGTTTCAAGTGATTTAGCATATGAGTATTATGTCCCTTTAAGCCAGAACTCTCTTTTAGTTAACTGAAGCCTGATGAAACAGACAGAGGTCTGAGAAACTCGTTGCTTTCTGTTTTATTATCAGAGTTATATGTTTTGAACTCTGTTTTTATGTTTTTATTAAATTTTACACCTTCACTATACTTGAGTCTAAGCTTGTTTTACCCATTGAGGACACCCCTGGGATACCGGTACTCTTGCTGAGCCAGTGAGCTGGGACACTGCAAACTTCCAGCCTGCTTTACTTAGCACAATTATATATTTTTTTTCTTATTTACAGATCAGGCATTTTTATTATAAAATTCAGACAAAATATTCTCCAACTTGGTATTTAAACAAATTTGAGAATGTAATTAAATTTGATCAAATAGGAAATTTTGGTATAACTAATCTATATAATACATTTTTGTCCACTAAACATCTGCTCCATACAAATGAGTTGGTCCTTAAATGATATAGATATTTTCTGGATATCTCTAGTCAAGAAATTAAAAATAGTTTTATTTCAGTATAGAAGGCAGTGGTTTCAACTTCATGGAGGGAGTCTCATTTTAAACTGATTAATAAATTCTGCTCCAGATGTAAAGCCCACTCTTCAGATTTGTTGCACCATTTTTGGAGCTGTCCAAAGATTTTATGTTTGGTATAAGATTAATTATTGGTTTAAATACATTTGTCTAGGAAATATCGTTGCAACCTAGCCATATCTTTTTTCTATAAAGGAGTCCCAAATTGGGCTTAATTTAAGACTTATTACATCTATATTAATTGGGCAAAAACTGTTATTAAATAAGTAAAAAAACAAAAACTAGGACTATTCAAAATCAAATTGTTATTAAACAGTACCAATTTAGATTTGTTTCTGATAGTTAGACAAAAAGCTTTTTTTTTTAATTAAAGGGGCAGTCTACTCCAGAATTTTTATTGTTTAAAAAGATAGGTATTCCTTTATTACCCTTTCCCCAGTTTTGCATAACCAACACGGTTACATTATATTAATATACTTTTCTTTCATGTAATTGGCAAGAGTCCATGAGCTAGTGACATATGGGATATACATTCCTACCAGGAGGGGCAAAGTTTCCCAAACCTCAAAATGCCTATAAATACACCCTCCACCACACCCACAATTCAGTTTTACAAACTTTGCCTCCTATGGAGGTGGTGAAGTAAGTTTGTGCTAGATTTCTTCGTTGAGATGCGCTTCTCAGCATTCTGAAGCCCGGTTCCTCTCAGAGTGCAGTGAATGACAGAGGGATGTGAAGAGAGTATTACCTATTGAATACAAATGGTCATCCTAACGGGATAGGTTCTCTGTAGTGATGTCGCGAACCTAAAATTTTGCATTGGCGAACGTGAACTTCCACAACTGTTCGCGAACGGGCGAACCGCCATAAAATTCAATAGGCAGGCGAATTTTAAAACCCACAGGGACTCTTTCTGGCCACAATAGTGATGGAAAAGTTGTTTCAAGGGTACTAACACCTGGACTGTGGCATGCCGGAGGGGGATCCATGGCAAAACTCCCATGGAAAATTACATAGTTGATGCAGAGTCTGGTTTTAATCCATAAAGGGCATAAATCACCTAACATTCCTAAATTGTTTGGAATAACGTGCTTTAAAACATCAGATATGGCTCTTCCCTGCTGTGCGGTCTAGAACCTGCATCTCATACCCAGGGCAGAAATTGAAGGAACTGAGAACTTCCTAACACTGACATTAAGCCTTGCAACAGTACAACTGAGGACGCTTCCTTTACCCTTTTAAGGCAGACCTTGCTGCAACTTGTGTAAGCTGTCCCTAAAGAGATAGAAACAGTAAGCGTCTTCCATACCGCTGTTACCAGTACCAACCCTTCACCTGTAGTGCAGGGTAGGCAGAGACTTACAGGAGCCTGATACTCAAGACCTTTATTCTTGCTCAGCTTCCTGCAGTGGAAAAGTTGCAATTTAACACAGGGAAAGCAGCACCACTTATAAAAGTCGATAAGTATTTTAAGGCATCAACATCACTGGCCATACCCATAATGGCCGGAAAGCAAAAGACGTCAGAAAGGGGCAGGAAACAGGCCGCAGAAATTCATCCAGAACCTAGCTCTCCTAATCAGAGGGACATTAATGTTGAACCAGCTCCTGACTTACTCCGAGACCTAAAGGCCTTCTTTCTCCCCAAAATGGAGACATTACAAGCAGGAATGGACACCCTTACTACTGAAATCCGCCAATATTCTACAAGACTGCAACAAGCAGAGCAAAGGATCTCTGACGTAGAGGACTCACAGCATACATCTACAATTGCCCTGCAACGCATGGAACGCCACAATTCAATTCTGCAGGACAAACTAGATGACCTCGAAAACCGGTCCCGCCGCAACAATCTAAGGATTGTGGGGGTCCCGGAGTCAGTTAAAAATAAAGAGCTCATAGAATTTACCGCATACACCCTCCCCAAACTGCTCAAGATGGACCAAGAGACAATGCCGCTAGACGTCGAGAGGGCACACAGAATAGGCCCAGATCAGTCACCGACTAAGCCCAATCAGAGACCGAGACAAGTTATCTTCAAGTTACTCAGATACCAGGAGAAGCTGGCGCTTTTAAAAGCTTACAGATCCCAACCAGACCTGGCCTACGAAGGACATAAACTTCTGATTTTCCAGGACTTTTCTGCAGAAGT
The DNA here is from genome assembly GCF_027579735.1 of Bombina bombina. Lineage (NCBI taxonomy): Eukaryota > Metazoa > Chordata > Amphibia > Anura > Bombinatoridae > Bombina > Bombina bombina. Next base: position 557,522,078 of record NC_069503.1, on the reverse strand, counting down.
GGCGAGGCGCAGAAAAGAATTTGCTCCCCTCTGTTCTAAGCTGCATGCTTTGGGCCGACAGGCTTCACTTCTCTACCCCGCCAAGCTGAGACTGATGACGCCGACAGGCCCCAAGTTTTTCCTGAACCCGCAAAAGCTTCAAGAATTCCTGGACGCTGAACCTCACAATGGCGAGGGTTGAGAGATGAACTCAGAGCACAAGCAATTTTCTATCCCATTTACTTGTTACAATGAGAGCTAGGTCTCAGAGACTGTCACAACTGTTCACATTAAGGACTAAGTACCTGCTCTCTTATGTTTTAGTCTGTGTTCCAGTTTCTGTTATTGTTATCATTCTTACACTGCTACTTCAATCCTTCAGGGTCTCACTGGTTGGACCCTTCCCCTCCAAGGTGTCCTACTCCAGCCATCTCGCTCTACGCCTGTCCCTCCTACTTCTCTTCCATTTCCCCTCTCACTTTACTGAATATCATGTTGTCGTTTTCTTATGCTTGTTCAATTTTGCCTCAATAGGTTCATGGAGGAGCACCTGGATTCCGCCCCGTTGCCTGACTCCAGACACACTGGCCCGTAAGTCACTGATATCCCAGACACCTAACCTCGAACTACTTGCACCCACCTACACATTCCTGGGTGACCTCAGCAAAACCAATGCTGACTTCTATCCAACTGCCCAGACACGCTATAGACCCACGGACTCCACATCCACTACAAACTATATACCAAATACATTCCTTTTTACCCAGCACTATGGCATGCCCCCTTAGAGTAGTGTCCTGGAATGTGGGAGGCATAACCTCTCCGGCCAAACGCAGTATCATATTGCAACACCTTAAACGTCTTCGCACAGATCTTGCCCTCTTGCAAGAGACACACCTCACAGAAACAGAGCATGAGAAGTTAAGGTGCAGATGGGTAGACCAGGTATACTACACCCCTACCGAAGGGCGCAAGAGAGGAGTAGCCATTTTAGTCCGCAAAGGCCTGTCGGTCCGCATTAACCCTATTACAATAGACCCAAAAGGTAGATATATCGTAGCTGACCTACAACTAGACAACCAATCATACATCATATGTAACATCTACGGACCCAATCAATTTAGACCACAATTTTGGCACTCCTTACAATCCTCTCTAGCTCTGCATGCAGATAAGCCATTAATTCTGGGGGGAGACTTCAATCTGGCCCAGGACCTGCCATTAGACCGTAGAGCTGACACACACCCTCAGGGAAAAGGAAAAACACATGCTAGGAAACGGAAGAGTGAAACAGCAGTCATGGCTAACTTCAAGACATCCCTGAATCTCATTGATTTGTGGCGTACACGCCACCCGACCAGGAGAGACTTTACATGTGCCTCTAAAACACATGGGACGCTCTCACGCATTGACTATTTTTTATGCTCCAAACAACTACACACACAGATTCCGCAAACTGACATTTCAGACATCATAATCTCTGACCACGCACCCATATGGCTACAACTTGGACCTCGGACTCACAACCCCACACAGGGGAACTGGAGATTCCCTACCTACCTTTACCATAACATCGAGTTTAGAAAACACTTAAAATCTCAGTGGGAGGAACATCACAGATTTAACGCCCAACATCTCAATGACCCGGGTATCTTTTGGGGAGCATCCAAGGCAGTCATGAGGGGACAAATCACTAGCTTCACTGCCCACTATAACGCTAAAAGGAAAAAGGTAGAAACCACAACCACCACGGCAGTAACAGCTGCATACAACCAATACTTAGCTCACCCCTCCCTCCAAAACAGAAACAAATTCTATGAGAAAAAGAAATTAAGAGAGGATGCCCTATCCCAACAAAATCACTTTTTCCAGACACATAGGAAGGGCCGTTTTTATAGATTTGGTGATAAAACCGGAAGACTGTTGGCCAATGTAGTTAAACTGGCTAACCCTAAATCTGTCATCCCTGCCATCCATAAACAGGGGATACTCCACTCAGACACCAAATCAATCACATCAGAATTTCTTAACTTCTACTCCGCGCTCTACTCTGCACAACCATGCACACAGAATGACAGAGACTGTTTCTGGGATCAACTTAACCCTCCCTCTCTGAGTCCAGAAAACTTAGAACAACTCAATGCCCCTATTCAGACGTCAGAGGTCCTGAAAGCCATTAAAGCAGCTAAACTAGGCAAAACACCAGGCCCCGATAAGATACCAATTGAATATTACAAGCTCCTGCAAGCAGAGTTAAGCCCCCTGCTGGCCCAAACATTTACAGCATACCTAAAAGGCACAGCAACTCCCCCAACCGATTTCGCAGACGCCCTGATGTGCTTAATTCCAAAACCAGACAGAGACCCGACGTTCCCTGCCTCTTATAGGCCAATAGCACTCTTGAACAATGAGTATAAGCTCTTCACAGCCATACTAGCGACCAGATTAGCTGGTGTATTAGGCACAGTTATCCACGCAGACCAGACGGGCTTCATGAAGCATCGCTCCTCAGTCACCAACATACGCAAGACACTAGCACTCATTGACTTTTACTGGCAGGGAAGACACCGTGACCAGAACAAAACTGAAGCACTCCCAGAAGCGTGCCTCCTCTCTGTCGACGCGGAAAAAGCGTTCGACAGGGTTGAATGGGACCATCTATTGACTACTTTAGACAAATTTGGCATTAAGGGTGACTTTCATAACCTCATACAAACATTATATCACAACCCGCGCACCTCTATAATAGTAAACGGTGAAGTGTCACAGCCTTTCTCCCTCGGAAGAGGTACCCGACAGGGATGCCCACTGTCGCCCCCTCCTGTTTAACCTAGCTATAGAGCCCCTAGCTATATACATAAGAAGTAAACTTCCAGCAGTCAAGGTAGGAACTCACTCTATGCACTTGTCCCTGTATGCTGATGACTTGCTCCTATACGTCATTAATCCAAGCACCACCATACCCAGGCTGGTCTCCATTTTCAAACAATTCGGAGTTATCTCAGGATACAAGGTAAACTTAGACAAATCGGAGCTGACATACCTCACTAATCCACACCCCTCCTCACTTCCACACACCGCACTTAAAATTACTGATGGCTCTTTTAAATATCTGGGCATACATCTCCACGTTAACCCACACTTAATTTACAAATTGAACATCCCTCCAGTGATAGCGCAGATACGCACATTACTGAAGAGCTGGGCCAAATTGCCAATCTCCTTATCAGGTCGGGCAAGTCTTGTCAAAATGATGGCAATGCCCAAACTGCTATACCCCCTGCAGTTGCTCCCTCTGCTACTCACGAAGCAGGACCTGAGGACTATCACCAGTGCTTTCAGCGATTTCGTATGGAACACGAGAAAACACAGAATCAGCAGAACAAAGCTAGCCCTACCAACTAATAAAGGGGGATTGAGACTCCCAAATGTGGAGTGGTACAACTGGGCCACACTAACCAAGCTGGTCTTTGACTGGCTGGCGCGTACATCGACTTTTAATGATGAAAAGCTTGAGAAATCCCTGGCCCACCCACTTCACCTAGCTTTCTTACCCCACGCTCCCCTCCATACCCTTCCTGCTCGAATTAAAGACAACATCCTATTTAAAGATCCACTCAGAGCATGGGCAAAGCTGTGCAGGTGGTGGAAGCTCCCTAACAAAGTTACCAAACATCTCCCATTACAGGGCAACCCGGCTTTCCTCCCAGGCATGACCACAAAAATTTTTGCTCTATGGGAGGAGAAGGGTTTACATACAGTCGCACAGCTAATAGACCCACTTACGGACAAACCATTCTCACTGGCACACTTGCAGGACAGATTTGACCTACCCAGACATAGCACATTCGCATACCTCCAATCCAAACATTATATTCATAAACTGATGTCTGAAGGACTCAGTGGCAGAAGCCACTCACCAATAGACAATATCTGTGCCCTAACTAGGCAAGGATCACATTCCATCTCATACATTTACAGCTTAATCCTGGAAACTAAATCCGCTGAAATATTACAACAATTAAGTGCCAAGTGGAAAAGCTGCACTGATCTTGATGTTAGTGAGGACACTATCTCAGATAGCTTCCAACTAGTAGCTAGGAGCACACTAGCAATGCACTTCAGAGAAATGCACCTCAAATTCATTCATCTGAGCTATATCACCCCACAGCTGAGAGCCAAATGGGTCCAGGGTGCACCAGACACCTGTCCCAAATGCTCCTCATCCAAACCTGACATTACACACTTGTTCTGGAGCTGCCCTAAAATAGCTCAATACTGGAGTAAGATCCAGTTCTGGTTGAGGAAAAAATGCGGCGAAATGTCTGTCCTTTCAGCTTGGGACACTTTCTTTCTTAGGGGGCACACACAGAGTACCCCACAAGACCGCTTTCTGAATACCGCCATCCTCATTGCTAGAAAACTTATTCTAACACACTGGGCCTCCAGTAAACCACCGCACATCACACAATTTACAAAGCTTCTACATACACAACTACTGATAGAACAGGCAGATGTCAAGGGAGACCTAGAGAGAAGAATCAAAGCCTTTTTCACAAAATGGGAACCATACCTGTTGTCTCTACCCGTAAGCAGCTACACACAGTTAATGTTACCTTTTGCTGAGAGCACGTTTATTCTGACAGAAAAACTAAGAGGCAACCAAGCGGTGTGACACCTTAGTGACCACTGACGGTACTCCTTATTCTAATCCCCCCCTTCCCTTATTCTTCTTCCACACGGACATACGAAAGAACATGTTGAGAGCTACAGTGGGCGGACCAGGTGCCTCTTCCTCTTCCTTCTCCTTTTCAGTGATTTATGCCTTTCGTGCCTGTTTTGGCATTTTTGCTGTTTTTTGAGATAAAATGAGCTGACATCTGCTGACTAGATATATGGTTCGGACCTGATTGTTTGAATCTAATATGTTTCCCTCCCCCCCCCACCCCCCCCCCCCACCCCCTGTCCTTACCCCCTTTACCTCCCACCCCCTCTGCCTACCCTCCTCCACCACCCTACTAAGACACCCTTACTTCCCCCCTCGCTCCTTTCCCCCCCCCCACCTTCCCACCCCACTCTCCCCCTCACCCCCCTCCCCCCCCCCATCAGTACCACCCGTTTCCCCCCAAACCCTTCTCTTCTCCCAACCCCTCTTTCCCCTTTCGGATCACCTAGAAAATTAAAAAAGTTACCTGGACGGGTGTTAACCACTCTGGGAATGCATTAAATTCTCACTAATTACATTAGCCGCATGATGCGAGTTTCCTGTCAGGATATCACTTTATGTAAGTTATGTTATTTTCTTGTTACTTCATGTATATTGTCTTATTCCTTGCAGTGGTATGCCCGTTTGGGTCCCCCACTAAATAAAGATATTTAAAAAAACATCAGATATGAGTTGCACTGCGGTGACACTGTGCCCTGGCAGGCAGGCACCTAAACGCACACGTGTGAAGGAAACTGACTGCTATTATTTAACACAGTCAAAAAAGTGTTTTTTTTTTTAAATCTACACTACTGTTACACCACATATGAGTTGCACTGGGGTGACACTGTGCCCTGGCAGGCAGGCAGGCAGGCAGGCACTTAAACGCACACGTGTGAAGGAAACTGACTGCTATTATTTAACATAGTCAAAAAAGTGTTGTTTTTTTTTAAATCTACACTACTGTTACACCAGATATGAGTGGTGGCACTGCGCAAGTGGGCACAGTATACGCTGTGAGCCTGACACACACGCTGGCAGGCAGGCAACTGCAATTAGATTACACAGGGAAAAAAAAAAAGCAGCCCTAAAAAGGGCTTTTTGGGGTGCTGTCCTTACAGCAGAGATCAGATGAGTCCTTCAGGACTGTAGTGGACACTGAATACACTAGCCTAGCTATAGATTTCCCTACTAAATCAGCAGCAGCTACACTGTCCCTCCTCTCACTAACAATGCAGCATCCGAATGAATCTAAAATGGATGCTGTCCAGGAGGTAGGAGGGTCTGGGAGGGAGGGTCTGCTGCTGATTGGCTGGAATGTGCCTGCTGACTGTGAGGTACAGGGTCAAAGTATTACTCAATGATGACAAATAGGGGGCAGATCGAACATCGCATATGTTCGCCCGCCATGGCGAACACGAACATGCTATGTTCGCCGGGAACTATTCGCTGGTGAACAATTCGCGACATCGCTAGTTCTCTGTTATCGGTCGTAGAGATTCATCTCCTACCTCCCTTTTCAGATCGACGATATACTCTTAAATACCATTACCTCTGCTGATTCTCGTTTCAGTACTGGTTTGGCTATCTACTTTATGTAGATGAGTGTCTTTTGGTAAGTATGTTTTCCTTTATTTAAGACACTCTCAGCTATGGTTTGGCACTTTATATCTAAAGTTCTAAATATATGTTTGTACTTATATTTGCCATGATTCAGGTTTATCAGTATATTTCCTTTTTGCAGACTGTAAGTTTCATTTTGGGAAATGCATATAAAAAAAAAAAAAAATTCTTACCTGAAATTTTCAAATTGACTCTTTCTTAAATTGCGGGCTGTTAGGCTCGTGGAAGCGCAAAATGCTATAATTTATTGCGTCATCCTTGGTGCAAGACTTTTTTGGTGCGAGAATTACGTTTGTTGACGTAATTTCGTCATTTCCGGCATCTCGATCTCGCTGCTCATCGGCTTCTTTGCAGCTTTTTTGATAGCCTGTCACTAAGCACCCACACTAAACTACAATGTTTTACCCCCTAAACCGCCGCTCCCGGAGCCCCCCACAACTAAATAAAGTTATTACCCCCTAAACTGCCGATCCTGGACCCTTCCGCAACTATAATAAATGTATTAACCCCTAAACCGCCGCTCCCGGACCCTGCCGCCACCTACATTATACCTATTAACCCCTTTCCTGCCCCCTCACTACACCGCCGCCACCCATATTCAAGTTATTAACCCCTATACTGTGGATCCTGGACCCCGCCGCAACTAAATAAATTGTTTAAAAAAACCTAACACTAACCCCCTGAAGATCACCCTACCTGGAGCCGTCTTCATCCAAGGTGCGCAGAGGAGGTCCTTCATCCAGTAGAAGTCTTCATCCAGGCGACGTCTTCAATCTTCATCCATCCAGAGCGGAGCCATCTTCAAAGGAGCCGACGCGGAGCCATCCTCTTCAACCGACGACTGAACGACGAATGAAGGTTCCTTTAAGGGACGTCATCCAAGATGGCGTCCCTCGAATTCCGATTGGCTGATAGGATTCTATCAGCCAATCGGAGTTAATTAGGAAAAATCTGATTGGCTGATTGAATCAGTCAATCAGATTGAAGTTCAATCAGATTGGCTCATTGGATCAGCCAATAGAATGTGAGGTCCATTCTATTGGCTGATCCAATGAGCCAATCGGATTGAACTTCAATCCAATTGGCTGATTACATCAGCCAATCGGATTTTTCCTACCTTAATTCTGATTGGCTGATAGAATCCTATCAGCCAATCAGAATTCGAAGGGACGCCATCTTGGATGACGTCTCTTAAAGGAACCTTCATTCGTCGTTTAGTCATCGGATGAAGAGGATGGCTCTGTGTCGGCTCCTTTGAAGATGGCTCCGCTCTGCTCCGGATGGATGAAGATTGAAGACGCCGCCTGGATGAATACTTCTACCGGATGAAGGACCTCCTCTGCGCACCTTGAAGACGGCTCCAGGTAGGGGGATCTTGAGGGGGTTAGTGTTAGGTTTTTTTAAGGGGGGTTTGGGTGGGTTAGAGTAGGGGTATGTGGGTGGTGGGTTTTAATGTTGGGGGGGTTGTATTTTCTTTTACAGGTAAAAGAGCTTATTACTTTGGGGCAATGCCCCGCAAAAAGCACTTTTAAGGGCTGGTAAAAGAGCTGATTACTTTGTCATTTAGACTAGAGTAGGGCATTTTTTTATTTTGGGGGGCTTTATTATTTTATTAGGGGGCTTAGATTAGGTGTAATTAGTTTAAACTTCTTGTAATTCTTTTTTATTTTCTGTAATTTAGTGGGGGGGGGGGGTTGTACTATATTTTATTTAATTTTAGGTAATTGTAGGTAATTTATTTAATTTATTTAATGATAGTGTAGTGTGCCTAGTTAAAATAAATACAAAGTTGCTGTAAAATAAAAATAAATCCTAAAATAGCTACAATATAATTATAAGTTATATTGTAGCTATCTTAGGGTTTATTTTACAGGTAAGTATTTAGTTTTAAATAGGAATAATTTAGTTAATAATAGTAAGTTTTATTTAGATTTATTAAAATAATATTTAAGTTAGTGGGGGGTTAGGGTTAGTGTTAGACTTAGGTTTAAGGGTTAATAATTTTAATATATGTGGCGGCTGTATAGGGGGGCAGGATAGGGGTTAATAACTTTAATATATGTGGCGGCGGGGTCCGGGAGCGGCTGTTTAGGGGTTAAACAATTTATTTAGTTGCGGCGGGGTCCGGGATCCGCAGGATAGGGGTTAATAAGTTTATGTAGGTGGCGGCGGTATAGGGGGCGGCAGATTAGGGGTTAATATGTATAATGTAGGTGGCGGCGGGGTCTGGGAGCGGCGGTTTAGGGGTTAACATGTTTATTATAGTTGCGGCTGGGTCCGGGAGCGGCGGTTTAGGGGTTAATAAGTTTATTTAGTGGCGGCGGTGTAGGGTGGGGACAGATTAGGGGTGTTTAGACTCGGGGTACATGTTAGGGTGTTAGGTGCAGACATCTCCCATAGGAATTAATGAGATATCGGGCAGCAGCGAACGTAAGCTTTCGCTATGGTCAGACTCCCATTGATTGAAATCCAGGTACGCTGGGCCGGAATAGTGGCGAGCGTACCTGGTAGTAGTTTGATAACTACCAAAAGTAGTCAGATTGTGCTGAACTTGCGTTCGGAACATCTGTAGTGACGTAACCATCGATCTGTGTCGGACTGAGTCCGGCGGATCGTAGGTTACATCACTATATTCTACTTTTGCCGGGCAGTAGGGCTTGATAACTATGGCGAATCAGCCTCGCCATAAATACACTGCGGAATTCCAGTGTATTTGCGGTTGACTGCTTGATAACTAGAGGCCATAGGGGTAAATTTGTCAAATGGCGGGCAGACATGATTCAATGTAGCAAATCATGTCCATACGACATCACTAAAGGCCGACAGCATACGCTGTCAGCATTTATTATTGCACAAACATTTCTTGTGAAATGCTTGGGCAATGCTGCCCCCTGCACATTTGTGGACAATCAGGTCAGGATCGTATCGGATCAAGATGATTGCAGTCCACCATCTAAAAGGTAGCGGACAAGTTAAGGAGTAGCAGTCTTATGACTGCTGCTTCCTAACTTAGGTTTCAGGCGGACCTGAAACCTTGGGTGGACACAGCAGCACTCGCGGCTTGTTAAATCTGGCTCACAGCTGTAAGCCCTTTGAAATAGCAGTTGACAAGTATATAAGGGTCATGCAGATACTTTTTTTGCATCAGAGAAATCAAGTTTTGCTATTATAAGCCTGGCAAGGAAGACGTCTTAAAGGGTGATATCGTTATTAGCAAGGGTAACTATTTACAACCCAGATAAATAATCTTAGCAAATAACAGTCTCAACATATCATTTATGCAGAGGAGAATTTAAACACATTGTGAGAGATTATTATTCACAGATTATTGTCAACAAAATCTTAAATTCTTGCACAAACGTACTTCCATATCCAGTGGGCCAAATAGGTAATTGCAGTAGTCATTTTGTAATTTTAAATTGTGCCCTCCATATTGTTTTTCTGCAATATAAACATCTGATGGCTTTTGTCCCACTCTGGAATGAAAATATGTTGTAAAAAAATTATATACAATAATTCACATACAATATGGAGTATAGCTGTGTTTACTTAACTAAAACCTAATAACCCCAAAAGTGAGGAAATATGTTGAATTAAGCAAAAGCCCAAACAACAATATCTCCTACATGCACCATATCCTAAGTAGCTCAGTTTTGAAAATTATATTAAATGACGATATATGACACAGTGATGTAATAAGACAACATACTTTGTATCATGTGATTCTAGCCTCCTTGTGTATTTGTTTGTATCCCTTTTACTTAGACTACTGGTAGTACTGGATTGTGCCTACTGAGTTAAGTAGACTCTACTATAATATTATTGACTATATTATTACTATATTTGTGTCATTAAATAATAGTTTTTACTACTGCTTGCAAAGACCTTCTCAATAACTGTATTCTGACACCAGACACAATAAGTACTGGTTCTTGCCTTTTATTGTTACTATCCAGTAAATCTTAACTATAACTTACCTACACCTTAATTAACCATAATCATAATATGCTACCCCTGGCCTTCCTATGCTGACCATTCAAAGAAAAATACTTCTAATAATTAAGCAACTCTCCTAAATGTCACCAAATTATAACAACTGAGGAATTCTCAGTGCCCCTTCCAACTCCTTGATGTATCCCCACTATACTCAATAAATAGTATTTCCTTATCTTAGTCAATGTTCCAGAGTAATCTTCCAACAATAGGAAACTGAGTTTTTGCAGGCCTTTTCCTTGCCATTGTTTCTGCCTAGTCTTAAATTATTATTATTATTATTATTTTTAATTAATCTTAATTGTTTAAGAGATCATGGATTTAAAAATCAGAGGAATATGGTGGGAGTCACGGGTTCAAGTCTCACTTGAGGCATAGGGGCCAATTTATCAAGCTCCGTACGGAGCTTGATGCCCCGTGTTTCCAGCGAGCCTTCAGGCTTGCCGGAAACAGAAGTTATGAAGCAGCAGTCTAAAGACCGCTGCTCCATAACCTGTCTGCCTGCTCTGAGGCCGCAGACAGAAATCAACCCGATCAGATACGATTGGGTTGATTGACACCTCCTGCTAGCGGCAGGGGGTGGTATTGCACAAGCAGTTCACAGAGGCAGAACTCACTGCATTTTCTAAGAAAAGGGGGGGGAACCTGGAAATCCCAGAGAGATGGGAGATGCCTTCCATAGAAAGTAATGAGGCTCTCTGGAATACAAAATTTCACATGGGAGAAAGAAGGTATCTAGAACCCCCCCCTAGAGGCTCCATTTGCATCAATTCCAAATTAAGCTGAAATTGTTTCACTACATTTTAATTTGTTAAAGTAACACAAGTGTAACAAAACTCTCATATAAAGCAGTGATGTATTGCACTGTGCTTGTCTCTCCTTCATATAAAGAAATGAGAGAGATCTCACAGTGCTGGAGAGTTCCTCCCTTTTTCTTTTGAATATTTAGTAAGTGTAGAGCCAAATAGGCTTGCAGCAGCATAAGAGTTAAGGCTGTCAGGGAGAGTGAAGATAGAGGGGAGTTTTTGTGCAAGTTGCAACAATGTTGCAGGGGAGGGAGTGGCTTACCTTTCTTATGCTGGTGCCTTCAGTTCCTGTGCCTCTTTGATCCTGGCCAAGAAACTGACAAGTTGATCATTCTTCTCTCCATTTTCAACCCTTCTGTTCATCATGAGATGCTCCAGACGCTCTTCAGCTCAACCCCTGAGGTTAAGAGAAGGCAATATACCGGTTACACAGTGTGGATTGCAAGAACAGCAGCTAAGTATTATTGAAGCTGAGGAATTTATTCCTTCTTCCCAAACAATTGATGAAATTCCACCCTCTCCAACCTCCCTCCCCCCTATACACGCCCCTGTTCAAACCCCTGTTCCCACAACCAAACATTCATCACTTACTAGGGTGGATATACACCCCCCTCCACCTTCCCTGCTCCCAAGCCCACCAGTTGTGATTCCAGAATCCCAAGCAAGTTCTACTTTAGCCCAGGATGTGGATGCTAATTTGTCATCTGCAGTTAACCTTCCTGATAGTAATAATCCAGATCTATCTATTATGGGTCTGTTTGCAGCCCTTCCTCAACCTGTGGCAGGTGCTGTTGCATCCCTGCTTTCCTCCTTAGCGGCTGCTATCTCCTCTGGCCAACCCATTTCAAATTTGCTACCTGCTGCACAGCAAATATCTCAACCCCAAACTGCTGCCCAGCAAGTATCACAGCCTTTCTTGGTGCCAGAACCACCATCTTTATCATCACTCACGAGGCCTTCCATCATGGGGCCTTTGGCCCCTCCCACAGTCACCCCGGTCATAGGTACACCTGTCTGGCTACCTCCTCCCACCTCAGTAGGGCCCCAAGTGTCCCGCAATATTTTCCAAAGGGTGCCCCCTGCCCCTAAACTACACCCCGTTGGTGATACTCAGCTGGCGCAGCATGCTCCGGATCTGGTTACGCCATCTACCAGTCTTTCGGCCCTGCATCCAGCTGACGTCACTTCCGGTTGGGCGTAATCGTGCTTCCGGTGACGTCAGCCCTACTCTGCACAACAATCGGGGTCAGACGGTGACTAGAAGCGGACCCCAGGCAGGTGAGCACCGCAAGCGCTCTCTGGCCAGGGGCCGCCTAGTCGGTCACCGGAGGGGTCCAGAGGGGGTGTAGGCAAAACCTTGCCCAAATTAGAAACACCAGATCCTTAGCACCAGTGGTAATAAATGAGGGACAAGTAGGGGGCGGTGTGGCGGTAGCAAATGAGGGACATGCGAGTGTGGTTTCAGGCAGCAATGGGGTTAATATTTATCCGCATGAAAATTATGGGAATGCTTGTGTTATGACTGGGCATAATGTGCAGGGGCAAGCAGCGGATGATATCAATGTTACACTGCAGAATGTGGAAATGCATACTAACGCTTGGGCTCAGATTGTCAATAATCCAAATGTTCAGACTTATGTTGGGACTGTGCAGAATGTTAATACTGGTCAGAATGTACTTAGACAGGCAGTTGATACTAGCAATATGTGCACCACCAATGCTACTAATGCAAATGTTTATGTTGATGTTGCTAACATGCAGACTGATGTGCTTAGACAGAATGCTTAATTTATAAATGACAATGCTAGCAATGTGAAAAGGCAGAATGTTTATAAGCCACCTGTTATTGACAATAATGTGGATGTACCCCCTCACACTGTCAATGTGGGAAGTATGGATGTGCGAATGGGTCCGAATGTGCAGGCTTTAGGAGCTTCAGGTTTGGGGTTCCAGGACCATGCAATTAATTCTCCATTAAGGGTGGCAAATGTTTGTGAGTGGGGAGCGGGTAGGGCCCCCCAGGACACACCTGGGTTTCCTCTGGCTTCAGGGCAAAATGCTCGCGACTTTCTTTCTGTTTTGCAGGAGGTTTTACCTGGAAAGCAGATCTCCCCGGTCATCCCACCTTTGGTGACTGCCACCCCATCACCGGTCATGGCAGCTGAAGGTGCCAGGCTGATGAGGGTGGGGCCGATTGCTTCAGTTAACTGGAGTGCCCCTCCCTCCGAGTAGGTAGGCCAGGAGAACTCGGAACACCCCTAGTATCATTTCCATCCCCAAGCAGATTTTTCTGCTGTTGCCTAGATCAGGTCGCTCTCCTCTTCAGTCCGGGGTTTAGTCTTAGCCTTTCATTTGCCGCCATCTGTTTAGTCTGTCGGTTAATTTTAATATTTATTCCTAAATTAATAGGTTAATAAAGGGGACCAGTGATGGTCCAAATTTACCCAAAACTATGTGTCTGTCGTTATTAAAGGTTGGCCCTGTGGGTCGCTTAAACTATATTAGAGTGTTAAGAGTTATGTGTTTTCCTCCCCTCCTTTCCTGGGATCGACATGGTAAACCTTTAACCCCTTAAGTGAGTTCAGCCCCTGTGAAATCTAAACTGCAATTTCTCTCCAAGATGGAGAACCTTTTGAATATCAAGGCCACAGTGAGAGACACTGCCAGGAGAGGCAACCTTTTAATTTACATACAGTTTAAATCACACCTTTCAAGTGTTACATTTTTGCTGCACGTGGTGGAATGTATGGACATAGATGTATTAAAACAAACAAAAACTAATGTACATACCTTTATTTGCATGTAACTGATGTAATAGTTGTTATATTATTCAGGGCATATAAATTAAATCTATGATAAATGGTTTCTAATAATGGTATCTTTTATCCTGCTCTATTATCCCTTTATCTTTATAAATGAATCCGTACTTTAAAAAAAAAAAAAAAAAAAAAAGATAATTTAAACATTTTTTTTACATATCATATGAGCCTTTTTTGTTTGATTGAGGTCATTTCTTTTATATTTCGATTACATTATCTAAAAAAAAAAATGTGTGTTTTTTTTACAATGGGGGAAAAGTATACATAGTAAAAAAAAAATACAAGACTGAAAGTTGTGTTTAACCCTTTTGATCTTAGTTTTATAATAAAAAGTCTGCCATGGGAAACTGGCAGTAATACATTTGAAAGTCTACCTATTAAACACAAGCATACATTATTATAATTATTATCGGTTATTTGTAGAGCGACAACAGATTACGCAGCGCTAACATAAAATTTTAAACAACTTTCCAGTTTACTTCTATCATCAAATTTGTTTCATTCTCTTGGCATCATTTGTTGAAGGAGCAGCAATGCACTTCTGATTGCTAACTGAATACATGGGTGAGCCAATGACAATCGGTAAAAATAGGCAGCCACCAATCAGCATCTAGAATCTAGGTTCTTTGCTGCTCCTAAGCTTACCTAGATAAACCTTTCCGCAAAGTATAACAAGAGAAGAAAGCAAATGAAAGTACATTGGAAAGTTGTTTAAAATGATATGTTCTGTCAAAATCATAAATCTCTAATTATGACTTTACTGTCCCTTTAAGCTTGTTTATGACACTTCTGTATGCATTTCAATAAAGGATACCATTTCTTCCCTTAATTTGTATTGGTATTCTCAACTAGTTTGAAAAATACTGTGTTTTTTATTAGGTTTATCAATGCCATGCATTTTTATTGCAACTGCAAGCAGTTCCTTTTCTTGCTTGAAGTGAAAGACTTACACGTTTCATGCGAAAACGAAAATAAATGAAAAAATACTGAAAAATATCGATAATATTAATTTGTACACTTTATTATTTTTTATTTTATTGGTTTAATACTTACCGTAGCGTGCTCTCCATGCCTGTTTATCACGAAAATGTGATTTTGATTGCATTTTAACGTAACGAATATCCGAAGAATGCACCAACAAAAATGAAAGAAAACGAAAAAAATACTGATTTGTTTACTTAAATTTTTTTATAGCTTAATACTGGAGAGCACATTTAGGTAAGTAATGTGGCTACAAATATAAATGTTTAATTCAGTTTTCGTTTTCTTTTAAACAAAACAAATACCGAATAGTGCATTCACCAAATATTCAGGGAAACAAATTTTTCTTAATATTCGGAATGAAAATTTTGTCCCAAATAAAATTTTCATTGCTGCACATGTCTAGTAGCTACTGAAAGAAATCTACATTTCATAGGCTGCATTATAAGTAAAACATCAAATTTGAGATTAATATTGAACATTTTATTTGTTGACAGGTTTCTCTACTAATGGGTTTGCTTTATATTCATATGATTCATGGCCTGACTTAATGTAATTTTATTATGTAAAAAATCCTGTTTTCATAGCTTTATAAATGTTTCTGCTAAATGATATGATTGATCATGCATGTTTTGCATGGAATAGTGCTTGTCTTTTATTTGTTTTTGATACTTTGTACATCACACAAAATAAAATATATTAAGTTAAAAACTGTCAATGCAAACAAAAGACCTAACACACATGCTCCGACAAGTAATAAACATTGGTGTCTATAGTGAATTTAACACATTGATGTAAGTTTACCAATACAAAGTCTCCTGTTGCTTCTTATAGGTGATTGTTCCAGATCCAAAGTAGATCAGCCTAGTGGCCACTATATCAATCAACTTGAATATCAATGATATGAAAAGATTCCAGGATACTGCAAGGTATCTCACACTTGAACATGGGGCAGTTTATACAAATAAACCGCTAGCAAAAACTTGGCTAATACCTGACGCAAATTTCACCAAATGTTTTCTAATTTTTATTCCACAGTCACATACAACCTTATGCTGAGGTGCTAACCTCAAAATGAATTTAAAAAGTGTCTTCTACTGCATAGATGCAATACAGTCATATTTTAGATACCAAAATGTGTATGTGGTTAGAGACATAAGCCATCTCATTACCATTCAAGCCGAAGCTTTAAACATGTCAGGTAAACAACCTAGTGGTACTATGTCATCAACAACTATCTGCACTCTACTGTAACAAAAGGCTGAAGCTACGCATAGGCTATTTCCTTACATGCATTTCTATAAAAAAAAAACATTTTTTCCCCCTTATTCAAATCTTTGAGTCTTAACTACAAAATTGCACTAATGGTATAGGCTTTTTTCAAAAGACATGCTGAGAATTTTAAAGCATTTTCACATATATTTTTAAAAGTGCATGGAATAAGGCCTGATAGTCATACAAATGGCAATGCATTTTCAAGAGAAATTGGGTTGTTCTTTCATTGGTTTTTATTTGAAGGCTTTTTTTTTAATTGTCATTTTTTTCTGAAATGTAGCTTAAGAGGTCGTGTGTGTGCCTTGACACATAAGAATTTAAATCTTTAAAACTGGGCCAAAAATAAATTATGCAAATGAAAGTATTGTCTGGCTCTGTTTCCTTGTTTTTGGAAAGGTAATTCAAGCCAATATGATTTCCCAAAGTGAGAAATATTGCAAGAACTTATATTTTCCTGCAGCACTTTAAGCATCAGCTTAAGTCATTGGGGCCGAATTATCAAGCTCCGAATGGAGCCTGATGCCCCTGTGTCTGCGTGAGCCTTCAGGCTCACCAGAAACAGTAGTTATGACTACTCCATAACTTGTCCGCCTGCTCTGAGGCTGCAGACATCAATCTGCCCGATCCTATATGATCGGGCTGATTGACACCCCCTGCTAGCGGCCGCGAATCTGCAAGGGGCGGCATTGCACAAGCAGTTCTGGTGAACTGCTTGTGCAATGATAAATGCCAACAGCATATATTAATGTGCGGCGGGCATGATACGCTACATCGTATCATGTCCGTCTGCACTTTAATAAATCAGCCCCATAGCCTGAACCTTTTGATTTTGAATAACATCTCGAATTTTTCAAGCAGATTTTGCTTCAAGTTGCCAGTTAGCTTCTCATCTTCTCATTCATTCTTTTATTTGGTATTCTTAAGTTGTTCAATAAGAAAATACACTGTTTCTTTGATTATAACAGCATCTTCTCAAAGGCACAGTAAATTACATATTTCATACATACAGCATACTTAGTGTGAGGGAGATTTTCTGTAGTAGTAAGTAACTTTCTTCATGCAGCTACAATAACTACAAGGAACCACACAGTTAAGTGGCTTTTAACCGATTTATATCTTAATCTAGTTTTCTAATTCTTTATCTAATTAAAGATTTGTGCATGTTTTTTAAAAAAAATCATTTTATATATATATATATATATATATATATATATATATATATATATATATATATATATATATATATATATATATATATTGGGAAAATTGAAAATGAATGCTAGAGTACCAAACCTCTATTGGGACAGCACCGTTAGGTATTATTTTGAAGCCCAGTGGAATCACTCTCTCCCTGGACACACGCATCTCTCCTTCTAACTTTATCTACTTTACCTGCTAGAAAAAGGTAATGAACTTATAATGCAGCTTTTTTTAAAAGTTGAAGAATGAAGCACTGAACCGAGAATGAACATAGCTATGATAATGTGTCCATTGGGATGGTTCAACTATTTTTTGATCACTTGTGCCGTCCACAAGAGAGAACTTTCCTGTAATGTATCAGTCAGACCTCAATAAATCAAAATCAAACATATGCATATGTTAGTCCCACATGTATATTTCAGCCTATATGGGCCTTGTCACTGGAGATGAAGTTATATCCCTCCAAGGAACAGTGAAATTATTCTTTATAAATGTATTTGTACTATACTGATATACTAAGGCCTGATAATCAAAAATTCCCCAACTTGGAGAAAAATTGTAGTGCAGACATCACAGGGGCTGAATTCAAAGAAAAAGGGCTGGAACTCTCCAGGACTCTCATTTCTGTATGTGAAGCAAAGACAAGCCCAGTGAAATACAGGGAGTGCAGAATTATTAGGCAAGTTGTATTTTTGAGGATTAATTTTATTATTGAACAACAACCATGTTCTCAATGAACCCAAAAAACTCATTAATATCAAAGCTGAATAGTTTTGGAAGTAGTTTTTAGTTTGTTTTTAGTTATAGCTATTTTAGGGGGATATCTGTGTGTGCAGGTGACTATTACTGTGCATAATTATTAGGCAACTTAACAAAAAACAAATATATACCCATTTCAACTATTTATTTTTACCAGTGAAACCAATATAACATCTCAACATTCACAAATATACATTTCTGACATTCAAAAACAAAACAAAAACAAATCAGTGACCAATATAGCCACCTTTCTTTGCAAGGACACTCAAAAGCCTGCCATCCATGGATTCTGTCAGTGTTTTGATCTGTTCACCATCAACATTGCGTGCAGCAGCAACCACAGCCTCCCAGACACTGTTCAGAGAGGTGTACTGTTTTCCCTCCTTGTAAATCTCACATTTGATGATGGACCACAGGTTCTCAATGAGTATTGCACACCTTGTGCTTTTGGGCACTCCAGTGATGTTGCAGCTCTGAAATATGGCCAAACTGGTGGCAAGTGGCATCTTGGCAGCTGCACGCTTGACTTTTCTCAGTTCATGGGCAGTTATTTTGCGCCTTGGTTTTTCCACACACTTCTTGCGACCCTGTTGACTATTTTGAATGAAACGCTTGATTGTTCGATGATCACGCTTCAGAAGCTTTGCAATTTTAAGAGTGCTGCATCCCTCTGCAAGATATCTCACTATTTTTGACTTTTCTGAGCCTGTCAAGTCCTTCTTTTGACCCATTTTGCCAAAGGAAAGGAAGTTGCCTAATAATTATGCACACCTGATATAGGGTGTTGATGTCATTAGACCACACCCCTTCTCATTACAGAGATGCACATCACCTAATATGCTTAATTGGTAGTAGGCTTTCGAGCCTATACAGCTTGGAGTAAGACAACATGCATAAAGAGGATGATGTGGTCAAAATACTCATTTGCCTAATAATTCTGCACTCCCTGTAGAGCACTGCATGATATGAGAGCTTTATTACACTTATACTTTGTGCTTTGTATTTTATATTACATTAAACTTCAGATTGGGTCCTTTCAGTTTTATTACATTCTAGCTTTGCACCTTTATTTTATATTTTAATACAGTCCTGGCCAAAAGTTTTGAGAATGACACAAATATTAATTTTCACAAAGTCTGCTGCTTCAGTGTTTTTAGATCTTTTTTTCAGATGTTACTATGGTATTCTGAATTATAATTACAAGCATTTCATAATGCTTTTATTGACAATTGCATTAAGTTTATGCAAAGAGTCAATGGCCTAGATTTGGAGTTCGGCGGTAAAAGGGCTGTTAACGCTCCGCGGGCTTTTTTCTGGCCGCACCATAAATTTAACTCTGGTATCGAGAGTTCAAACAAATGCTGCGTTAGGCTCCAAAAAAGGAGCGTAGAGCATTTTTACCGCAAATGCAACTCTCGATACCAGAGTTGCTTACGGACGCGGCCGGCCTCAAAAACGTGCTCGTGCACGATTCTCCCATAGGAAACAATGGGGCTGTTTGAGCTGAAAAAAAACCTAACACCTGCAAAAAAGCAGCGTTCAGCTCCTAACGCAGCCCCATTGTTTCCTATGGGGAAACACTTCCTACGTCTGCACCTAACACCCTAACATGTACCCCGAGTCTAAACACCCCTACCCTTACACTTATTAACCCCTAATCTGCCGCTATCGCTGACCCCTGCATATTTTTTTTAACCCCTAATCTGCCGCTCCGTAAACCGCCGCAACCTACGTTCTCCCTATGTACCCCTAATCTGCTACCCCTAACACCGCCGACCCCTATATTATATTTATTAACCCCTAACCTGCCCCCCTCAACGTCGCCGACACCTGCCTACACTTATTAACCCCTAATCTGCCGAGCGGACCTGAGCGCTACTATAATAAAGTTATTAACCCCTAATCCGCATCACTAACCCTATCATAAATAGTATTAACCCCTAATCTGCCCTCCCTAACATCGCCGACAGCTACCTTCAATTATTAACCCCTAATCTGCCGAGCGGACCTCACCGCTATTCTAATAAATGGATTAACCCCTAAAGCTAAGTCTAACCTTAACACTAACACCCCCCTAAGTTAAATATAATTTACATCTAACGAAATAAATTAACTCTTATTAAATAAATTATTCCTATTTAAAGCTAAATACTTACCTGTAAAATAAATCCTAATATAGCTACAATATAAATTATAATTATATTATAGCTATTTTAGGATTAATATTTATTTTACAGGCAACTTTGTAATTATTTTAACCAGGTACAATAGCTATTAAATAGTTAAGAACTATTTAATAGTTGCCTAGTTAAAATAATAACAAATTTACCTGTAAAATAAATCCTAACCTAAGTTATAATTAAACCTAACACTACCCTATCAATAAAATAATTAAATAAACTACCTACAATTAACCTAACACTACACTATCAATAAATTAATTAAACACAATTCCTACAAATAAATACAATTAAATAAACTAGCTAAAGTACAAAAAATAAAAAAGAACTAAGTTACAGAAAATAAAAAAATATTTACAAACATAAGAAAAATATTACAACAATTTTAAACTAATTACACCTACTCTAAGCCCCCTAATAAAATAACAAAGCCCCCCAAAATAAAAAATTCCCTACCCTATTCTAAATTAAAAAAGTTACAAGCTCTTTTACCTTACCAGCCCTGAACAGGGCCCTTTGCGGGGCATGCCCCAAGAATTTCAGCTCTTTTGCCTGTAAAAAAAAAACATACAATACACCCCCCCCAACATTACAACCCACCACCCACATACCCCTAATCTAACCCAAACCCCCCTTAAATAAACCTAACACTAAGCCCCTGAAGATCTTCCTACCTTGTCTTCACCATCCAGGTATCACCGATCCGTCCTGGCTCCAAGATCTTCATCCAACCCAAGCGGGGGTTGGCGATCCATAATCCGGTCCAGAAGAGGCTCCAAAGTCTTCCTCCTATCCGGCAAGAAGAGGACATCCGGACCGGCAAACATCTTCTCCAAGCGGCATCTTCGATCTTCTTCCATCCGGAGCGAAGCGGCAGGATCCTGAAGACATCCAGCGCGGAACATCCATCCGGACCGACGACTGAACGACGAATGACTGTTCCTTTAAGGGACGTCATCCAAGATGGCGTCCCTCGAATTCCGATTGGCTGATAGGATTCTATCAGCCAATCGGAATTAAGGTAGAAATTTTCTGATTGGCTGATGGAATCAGCCAATCAGAATCAAGTTCAATCCGATTGGCTGATCCAATCAGCCAATCAGATTGAGCTCGCATTCTATTGGCTGTTCCGATCAGCCAATAGAATGCGAGCTCAATCTGATTGGCTGATTGGATCGGCCAATCGGATTGAACTAGATTCTGATTGGCTGATTCCATCAGCCAATCAGAAAATTCCTACCTTAATTCCGATTGGCTGATAGAATCCTATCAGCCAATCGGAATTCGAGGGACGCCATCTTGGATGACGTCCCTTAAAGGAACAGTCATTCTTCGTTCAGTCGTCGGTCCGGATGGATGTTCCGCGCTGGATGTCTTCAGGATCCTGCCGCTTCGCTCCGGATGGAAGAAGATCGAAGATGCCGCTTGGAGAAGATGTTTGCCGGTCCGGATGTCCTCTTCTTGCCGGATAGGAGGAAGACTTTGGAGCCTCTTCTGGACCGGATTATGGATCGCCAACCCCCGCTTGGGTTGGATGAAGATCTTGGAGCCAGGACGGATCGGTGATACCTGGATGGTGAAGACAAGGTAGGAAGATCTTCAGGGGCTTAGTGTTAGGTTTATTTAAGGGGGGTTTGGGTTAGATTAGGGGTATGTGGGTGGTGGGTTGTAATGTTGGGGGGGGTGTATTGTATGTTTTTTTTTACAGGCAAAAGAGCTGAAATTCTTGGGGCATGCCCCGCAAAGGGCCCTGTTCAGGGCTGGTAAGGTAAAAGAGCTTGTAACTTTTTTAATTTAGAATAGGGTAGGGAATTTTTTATTTTGGGGGGCTTTGTTATTTTATTAGGGGGCTTAGAGTAGGTGTAATTAGTTTAAAATTGTTGTAATATTTTTCTTATGTTTGTAAATATTTTTTTATTTTCTGTAACTTAGTTCTTTTTTATTTTTTGTACTTTAGCTAGTTTATTTAATTGTATTTATTTGTAGGAATTGTGTTTAATTAATTTATTGATAGTGTAGTGTTAGGTTAATTGTAGGTAATTGTAGGTAGTTTATTTAATTATTTTATTGATAGGGTAGTGTTAGGTTTAATTATAACTTAGGTTAGGATTTATTTTACAGGTAAATTTGTTATTATTTTAACTAGGTAACTATTAAATAGTCCTTAACTATTTAATAGCTATTGTACCTGGTTAAAATAATTACAAAGTTGCCTGTAAAATAAATATTAATCCTAAAATAGCTATAATATAATTATAATTTATATTGTAGCTATATTAGGATTTATTTTACAGGTAAGTATTTAGCTTTAAATAGGAATAATTTATTTAATAAGAGTTAATTTATTTCGTTAGATGTAAATTATATTTAACTTAGGGGGGTGTTAGTGTTAGGGTTAGACTTAGCTTTAGGGGTTAATCCATTTATTAGAATAGCGGTGAGGTCCGCTCGGCAGATTAGGGGTTAATAATTGAAGGTAGCTGTCGGCGATGTTAGGGAGGGCAGATTAGGGGTTAATACTATTTATGATAGGGTTAGTGATGCGGATTAGGGGTTAATAACTTTATTATAGTAGCGCTCAGGTCCGCTCGGCAGATTAGGGGTTAATAAGTGTAGGCAGGTGTCGGCGACGTTGAGGGGGACAGATTAGGGGTTAATAAATATAATATAGGGGTCGGCGGTGTTAGGGGTAGCAGATTAGGGGTACATAGGGATAACGTAGGTGGCGGCGCTTTGCGGTCGGAAGATTAGGGGTTAATTATTTTAAGTAGCTGGCGGCGACGTTGTGGGGGGCAGGTTAGGGGTTTATAAATGTAATACAGGGGTCGGCGGGGTTAGGGGCAGCAGATTAGGGGTACATAAGTATAACGTAGGTGGCGGTCGGCAGATTAGGGGTTAAAAATTTTAATCGAGTGGCGGCGATGTGGGGGGAGCTCGGTTTAGGGGTACATAGGTAGTTTATGGGTGTTAGTGTACTTTAGGGTACAGTAGTTAAGAGCTTTATGAACCGGCGTTAGCCAGAAAGCTCTTAACTCCTGCTATTTTCAGGCGGCTGGAATCTTGTCGTTAGAGCTCTAACGCTCACTTCAGAAACGACTCTAAATACCAGCGTTAGAAAGATCCCATTGAAAAGATAGGCTACGCAAATGGCGTAGGGGGATCTGCGGTATGGAAAAGTCGCGGCTGAAAGTGAGCGTTAGACCCTTTAATCACTGACTCCAAATACCAGCGGGGGGCCAAAACCAGCGTTAGGAGCCTCTAACGCTGGTTTTGACGGCTACCGCCGAACTCCAAATCTAGGCCAATATTTGTAGTGTTGACCTTTCTTTTTCAAAACCTCTGCAATTTGCCCTGGCATGCTGTCAATCAACTTCTGGGCCGCATCGTGACGGATTGCAGCCCATTCTTGCATAATCAATGCTTGGAGTTTGTCAGAATTTCGGTATTGTTCGCGAACCCGCGAACCGCCATTGACTTCAATAGGCAGGCGAACTTTAAAACCTACAAGGACTCTTTCTGGCCACAATAGTGATGGAAAAGATGTTTCATGGGTACTAACACCTGAACTGTGGCATGCTGGAGGGGGATCCATGGCAAAACTCCCATGGAAAATTACATAGTTTATGCAGAGTCTGCTTTTAACCCATAAAGGGCCTAAATCAACTAACATTCCCAAATTGTTTGCAATAACGTGCTTTAAAACATCAGTTATGATGTCGTATCTATCAGGTAGTATAAGGGTTACGGCCGCATCACAGTGACAGAGAAAACTCCAACTGTTACGCACCGCAATCAACCGCAAACAGTCCACTTGCACAACCACAAGATAGATAGATTTGATAGATAGATACATAGATTACATAGCTCAATCGATGCAATATACATATGATCGATATACTGTACATAGCTCAATAGATGCAATATACATTCGATAGCTCAATCGATGCAATATACATATGATCGATATACTGTACATAGCTCAATAGATGCAATATACATTCGATAGATACGAATTACATCGATCAATAGATGCAATATACATTTGATAGATACGAATGTTATCGAATCAAAGATGCAATATACATTATATAGATACGAATGACATCACCCGAAATATGGAATATACATTTTATAGATACAAATTACATCGATCAATAGATGCAATCTACATTTGATCGATACGTTTGATAGTTCGATCGATTTGATATATAAATAAATTGATTTGAAATATATATAATTTCCCTGACAGAGTATAACAATAAGACATGTGGTCTGTGACCCATGGTGTGTTAAGTAGTAATAATCTTAACATTTTACTACAACCTGTTACACCCCCTATCAGATGAGGTCTATATGGCCTTCATTTTTGGAACCGGGAGATGGAAGAAGATGATTGTTCTGTCCTCCTACTTCAAATTTGTCAGAAACACAAGTGGCTGTCTCAAAACATCCCGGAGAGAAGATAGATCGATAGATAGGACAGATAGATATACATAGATTGATACAGGTATACCTCACTTTACAGCGCTTCGCTTATACAGCGCTTTGTGGAGCTGAAGTTCAACCTCCAAATATTTGAAACAGTGCTGTAATCTTTGTGAGATTGCGAGAAAAGTGACTGACACCATTTTGTTATGTGCAGTTCACTTTGTTTACAGCATTACAGTGCAATCTGTGTCACAGTGTTATAGTTTGGCAAATTTTACTACAGTAATTGTCACTACTTTACAGGTACAGTATTTATTGAATACTGTGCTGAGCTAGTGTTAAACTAAACATAGCAATATTGCACCTCTAATATATGTTAGTTTAAACATGTTTTTAAGTTTTTAAACACACTGGCAAGTGAAAAGATAGCTAAAACTGCCTTGTTTCACTTTAAGGCGGTTTTCACTTTACAGCGGGGCTCCGGTCCCTAACCCGCTGTATGAGCGGGGTATACCTGTAGTTAGATAGAATCGATAGAAGAGAAATAGATAGATTTGTTAGGTATATAATTACCCTGATAAAGTCTAATAATTAAACATGCGGTCTTGGACCCAACTAGGTTGTGTTAAGTAGTACTATTCTTCGCACTTTCAGCCCTGTAACTCCACCTATTGGTGGAGGTCTATATGGCGGTTATGATTACCCTGACAAAGTATAACAACAAGACACGCGGTCTGGGACCCATGGTAATTTTGTTGTGTTAAGGAAAACTTTTCTTATCACTTGAATCCCTCTTACCCCCCCTTTTGTTGGAGCTCTATATGGCCTGCATGATTAGCCTGACAAAGTATAATAAGAAAACATCTGCTCTTGGACCCATGGTAATTAGGTTGTGTTTAAGTAGTACTATTCTTATAACTGTAATCCCTGTTACTCCCCCTATCAAGGGAGGTCTATATGGCCTGCATGATTACCCTGACAAAGTATAACATCAAGACACACGGTGTTGGACCCATGATAACTAGCTTGTGTTAATTAGTACTTTTCTTAGCACTTTAATCCCTGTTACCCCCCCTATCGGGGGTGGTCTATATGGCCTGCCTGATTACCCTGAAAAAATATAATAATAAGACATGCGGTCTGGTACCCATTTTAACTAGGTTGTGTTTTAAGTACTACCATTCTTAGCACTTTAATCTCTGTAACTCCCCCTATTTGGTGAGGTCTATACGGCCTGGATGATTACCCATACAAAATATAATAATAAGACATCTGCTCTTGGTCTGCAACCCATGGTAACTATGTTGTGTTAATTAGTAATGTCCTTAGCATTTTAATAGCTGTTACTCATACTCACCCTATCGGTGGAGGTCTATATGGCCTGCATGATTACCCTTACAAAATATAATAACCAAACATATGCTCTGGGACCCATGGTAAGTAGGTTGTGTTAAGTAGTACTGTTCTTAGCAGTTTAATACCAGTTACAACACCAAATGGTGGCAGGTCTATCTGGCCTTCATGATTAGCTGCACCCAAACCCAAAAAAAAGCTGAGTGGTCTTAGAGTAACACCCATGGCTAACTCGGTTGTTTCAATTAGTACTATTCTTAGCACTTTCATCCCTGTTACGGGTGGTCTACATGGCCATCATGATTAGCCGAACAAAATACTACAATCCAACCTTTGCTCAGTCTTCATAGGCCCTTCATTGGCTGTATTTTGATAGTACAGTTCTTATTATTTTAATAGCTGATACAACACCGAATGGTGGCAGCTTATATGGCCTGCATGATTAGCCGCACCCAAATCAAAAATAAATCCAAGCGGTCTTGGATTAACACCCATGGCTAACTCGGTTGTTTCAAGTAGTACTATTCTTAGCACTTTCATCTCATCCCTGTTACTTCCAGGACTCTCGGTGGTGGTCTACATGGCCATCATGATTAGCCTAACCAAATACTACAATCCAACCTTGGCTCAGTCTTCATAAGGCCCTTCATTGGTTGTATTTTTGTAGTTCTGTTCTTATTAGTTAAATAGCTGATACAACACCGAATGGTGGCAGCTCTATATGGCCTGCGTGATTAGCCGCACCCAAAACAAAAATAAAGCCAAGCGGTCTTGGATTAACACCCATGGCTAACTCGGTTGTTTCTAGTAGTACTATTCTTAGCACTTTCATCTCATCCCTTTTACTTCCAGGACTCTCGGTGGTGGTCTACATGGCCATCATGATTAGCCTAACCAAATACTACAATCCAACCTTGGCTCAGTCTTCATAAGGCCCTTCATTGGCTGTATTTTGGTAGTTCTGTTCTTATTAGTTTAATAGCTGATACAACACTGAATGGTGGCAGCTCTATATGGCCTGCATGATTAGCCGCACCCAAAACAAAAATAAAGCCAAGCGGTCTTGGATTAACACCCATGGCTAACTCGGTTGTTTTAAGTAGTACTATTCTTAGCACTTTCATCTCATCCCTGTTACTTCCAGGACTCTCGGTGGTGGTCTACATGGCCATCATGATTACCCTCACCAAAATATAACAACAATACGTGCGTGCAGGGAACCATGGTAAGGTTACTTCCTTTTGCAAAATCGAGTATAACAGTTGCAGGCAGAGGTTCTGACCCTGCATTATGGCTACACCTCTCCCTAAAAGAGGCATGCGTTACAGAGTCTGTGGGCATGTATGCAAAGAGCTGGCCTGCCTAAAAAGAGGAGCAAGGCTGTACAGGTTGTTCTCCTTCAGCCATTTTATACACTGTCCCACGGCCACTACCCTCAACAACCACAACAGAATGAAACACCACATATGCCATCCTTTTGAACAACAGAGTACAGGTAAAGCATTGATTTTAGAAACCCGGAGATAATTTGTTGCAACCGGGAAATTGAACCAAAAAAATGATTGGACACCCAGGACACTTCTTTCTACTTCAGCCTTTTTATAAGAGAGTCCAGGACCCGCATATGAAACAACAGCAGTAAAGAGGACATATGGCATCCTTTTGAACAATAGAGTACTGTTACAGCATTGATTTTACCCAGAGATAATTGTTTGGAAACGTGAAATTGCCCAAAAAACCATGCTTGGACACCCACTCCAGGTCGTTCTCCTTCAGCATTTTTATAAAAGGGTCCAGCACCCTCAACAGAAACAACTGCAGGAAACACCACATATGCCATCCTTTTGCACAAGTGAGTACAGGTATCGCATCCATTTTAGAAACCCGGAGATAATTGAGAGGAACCGGGAAAATTTTTCTAAAAATTTGCTGCGGGCACCCATTACAGGTCATTCTCCTTCAGCCTTTTTATACCATGGGCCACGACCCGCAACAGGCACAACAGCATGAAACACCACATATGCCACCCTTTTGCACAATAGAGTACAGGTATGGCATAGATGGAACACGGAGATAATTTAGAGCAACCAAGAGACGGATAAAAATTCTTGGTCGGTCCTCCTACTTCACATTTGAGGCACTGCGCATGCAATTTAATGGTCCACCAGACAGATGTAAGTGGTGTGCACTGTTAAGTTGTACTATTCGTAACAGTTTAATCACTGTTATGTGCCTTATTTTTTTTATTTGAGTTTTGTACCCACAGAGCAGCAGCAGAGGCCAGAAAATTTGGAATGTACAAATGACTGAAAAATTTGGGTAATGTTGTAGCAAATGCTGTAGCAGCGGCCAGAAAAATTGATGTTTGTAAAACATTTATAAAGTGCCCTCTAAGCTTGTGGCTTGAACACTAGTTGTTGGCAGATAAGTCAATCAAGTCATTCGGCTTTATAAGAAGAAAAAAAGGCCAGCCTGTGTACCAGTTGTATTCCCGTGGTGCTGTGACATCACCCTTATACGCTGTGTAAAGCATAGTTTTTAATTTATTCTTGAAATGCTCCATCCTTTCTGACTTTCCGGGAATTTGGTAAAATTTCAGGCACTTTATGCTTATACCGGGGGTCGAGGAGCGTGGACACCCAGTACAGGTCGTTCTCCTTCAGCTTTTTTATACGAGGGTCCCTCAACAGGCACGACAGCATGAAAGAACCCATTTGAACAAGGTTGGATGCCGAGCTAATCATGTCCCGTTCCTCCTCCTCACTGATCTCACTGAGGGTATCTTCTTCCCCCCAGCCACGTACAACACCACGGGTACCAGAGAGGTGACAACAACGAGCACCTTGGGATGCCTGTTGTGCTCTCTCTTCCTCCTCCTCAAAGCCACATTCCTCCTCTGACTCCTCTTCCTCACAATCCTCTTCCTGCGTTGCCGCAGGTCCAGCAAGCGATGCTGATAAGGCTGTTTGTGGGGGTGATGGACACCACAACTCTTCCTCTTCACGCTCATCTACGGCCTGATCCAGCACTCTTCGCAGGGCATGCTCCAGGAAGAAAACAAATGGTATGATGTCGCTGATGGTGCCTTCGGTGCGACTGACAAGGTTTGTCACCTCCTTAAAAGGACGCATGAGCCTACAGGCATTGCGCATGAGCGTCCAGTAATTTGGAAAAAATATCCCCAGCTCCCCAGAGGCTGTCCTAGCACCCCGGTCATACAAATACTCATTAACAGCTTTTTCTTGTTGGAGCAGGCGGTCAAACATTAGGAGTGTTGAATTCCACTGTGTCGGGCTGTCGCAAATCAAGCGCCTCACTGGCAGGTTGTTTCGACGCTGGATATCGGACAAGTGCGCCATGGCCGTGTAGGAATGCCTGAAATGGCCACACACCTTCCTGGCCTGCTTCAGGACATCCTGTAAGCCTGGGTACTTATGGACAAATCGTTGTACAATTAGATTACACACATGTGCCATGCAGGCACATGTGTCAACTTGCCCAATTTCAATGCCGCCACCAAATTACTTCCATTGTCAGAAACAACCAAAGACCAGAAGAGGGACTAGAGGAGGAAGAATTTTGGGATCAAGAAGGGGGAATGGAAGAAAGAATGAGCCCAAAGAGGGGGAGACAGGGAAACAATTATTAAAAATATTTAACTTATCCTCACATTCATTCACAAATGTAGAACTAGAAGTTCTGTCCAAGGGTTTAAACTTTGCTCCAACTAGAGGTCCCAATCCGTTTAACCTTTTCATAGATTTCAACAAATTTATTCGTAAGTTGACACTATGCAGACACTTTGAGAAATTAAATGCTAAGGATAATGTCAAATTTCTCAAAGATATTTCAGACACTGACTTAGAACTACTCAATACCCTAGAAGAACTGTATATTGATCATGAAAATAATGATCAAATACAAACTCAGAGTACAAGTAGAAAACACTCTAATTTAAAACCCTCATCTATTTTTTTCCCCACAAAGTCAAAGGGCAATGCTATACCAACTTTTCACGACTTGGTACAGAGGGACCTACAAAGTCTATGTGAAAATTATACTATTAAAAAAGATAACCTTAAAAGAGAGGAAAAAATAGCGTTAGATAATATAAAAAATCTAAAAGATATAGTATTGCGTGAAGCAGATAAAGGAGGAGGTCTAGTCATTCAGAATAGAACTGACTACATCTCAGAAGCAAATAAACTTCTGGATGATACTAAGACATATAAAAAATTGAAGGGAGACCCTACTAGCACCTTCTAAAAGCTCTAAGACTCGCTTATAGACACAGCCCAGCATTTGAATATTTTGTCTACCAATGAACACAAATATTTATTACATCCATACCCTAAAATGGCAACATTTTACCACCTTCCCAAAATTCACAAGGACCCAATAAATCCCCCAGGCCGTCCCATAGTATCAGGGATTGATTCATTAACAGCTAGAATCTCAGAATACGCAGATTTCTTTCTTAAACCCTTGGTACCCAATTTAAAATCATACCTTAGAGATTCAACAGACACAATCTGTAAATTATAAAAAATTACATGGCAAGACAGCTATCTCTGGATGACACTAGACGTGTCATCTCTATATACGAATATTCCTCATGACCTAGGAGTTATGGCCATGAAACAGGTACTTAGCACTACAGACCTTTCAAATGAACACCAAGAATTCCTGGTAGAATGCATTAGATTTGTATTGGAGAAAAATTATTTTAATTTCTCCAATCAATTCTACTTACAAATAAGTGGGACTGCAATGGGCACCACCATGGCACCCAGTTACGCCAATTTATATATGGGCGTATGGGAGGATACTTACATCTATAATAATAATCCATTTAAAGACAACATAGTCTGGTGGGGCAGATACATCGACGATATCGTACTTATATGGAATGGTGATGTATCTGCCTCCACAAAATTTATAGAATATTTGAACGAAAATAGCTTTAATCTTAAATTCACCTCAAAATGCTCCAAAGAGTTTAGAATTCCTTGATTTAATCCTGTTCAGGGAGGACTCTAAAATTTGCACAAAATTATTTTGTAAACCCACTGACTGCAATGGCTACTTACATGCAGACAGTGGACATTACAAACCATGGTTTAAAAATATACCCTATGGACAGTTCCAACGGGTAAAAAGAAATTGCTCTAAGTACAGCGATTTTAACAAAGAAGCAGCCGTACTCAAACAAAAATTCATACAAAAAAAGTATTCTAAAAAATTCATAAATGATTCTTACAATAAAGTACAAAACATAGAGAGAAAACAACTTCTAATTCCCAACAAGGAAAAAAACAGCTCGACATCAAATATAAGAAAAAATACAATAGGCATGGTAACCACCTATAATGAGGCAGCACCAGAAATTAAAAAAATCCTTAGAAAGTATTGGCCCATATTAGAACAGGATAAACTACTTAAAAATAGTATAGGACCAAACCCCAAGATCACTTTTAGGAAAAATACCTGTCTAAAACAAATTTTGGCTCCAACAAGACTAAAGGAGACAACCTCTAAATCTAATTGGCTAACCTCAAAAACAAAAGGATTTTTTAAGTGTAATAGGGCAAATTGTAAAGGGTGCGAACATGCCTATAACAAAAATAAGCCAAGTAAAGAAATACATTCCAGCAATTTCCCACAAAAAAGTGCACTATAAATGCCCTAACCAACTGTAAAAGCACCTTTGTTGTCTACTTGTTGGAATGCCCATGCCACCTTCAATACATAGGCCGCACAAAAAGACCATATAAGATTAGACTTTTAGAACACCTGAAAAATATAGAATCAGGATATAAGGGACATAATTTATCTAATCATTATAGAAAAGTTCACAATATGGATCCACAATCTATTAAGGGCACAATTCTAGAACAAGTTCACATCCCCAAAAGAGGGGGTGATAGGTTTCAATTATTGAGACAAAGAGAGACCTACTGGATCCATTACATGGGAACTATGAGTCCAGAGGGTCTCAATGCGGACATTGACCTAGCAGCCTTCTTATAGTCTGACATACACACACATAAATAATTAAAAAAGTAAATAAACTAAGAATAATGCAGTTTATGAGTATAGTTAATACTTGGGTGAGGATACAAAAATAGACAGTGATACAACAGTCTCTATTTGACATTCCTTCCCCCATCTCTCTCTCTCTCCCCCCCTTTCTTCTCCCTAATCGATTTTATACAATAGAAGATATACGACTAAATTATCTACATACAAGTCTAGTAAACTACTGAATTAATAAACTTCAGCAAAACTAACAAAAGGTTGGCCCTTAGCGTTAAATTCCTAATACATTGAATTTTTTCAAAAACTATTAGAGGTTCATTCCTAAATCTATAGGATATAGAATCACAGTTACAATTATGTTTAAAGAACAATACTCTATAGTTAAGTAGGACAATAGTTCAAAAATAGCTCATTTCATTTAATTTAGTCGAATATTTATAACTTTGTCTAAGTATACACTCGCAATTTTTTGTTTTTCTTTTTCCCCCTTTTTTTTTTTTTTTTTGAAGGCACATACATTTTATAAAATATATATATGTATTTACTTATAGGACGTTACAATCTTGTGTTGTGATTGACATCATGTTCAAATAGCACTGAAATCTATCACTTAGGAGTCCTCTAATCAATTCTGACTGTTATTATGGATCGTATGCACTCACACTAATACAACCCATCATATAGGGATAAGTAGCGGTCTCACTATGGTTTCTGATATAGCATTGTAACCATAGCAACCCAAATTAGGTAGGAGACACTAGACGTAATGCGCGCCCAAAACCACATGACGCGGACACGTCAGTAACGTCACGCAAGTACACGCAGGCCTCAAACAAACGACGCCCACATTACGGACCCTAGAAAAGGAGCTCCATCTACCTGTCCACTCACACTACCTCTGAAGAAGAAGTTACAAATACTTCGAAACGCGTAAGGTTCTTTATAGTGGGCGGACAGGGCCTGACGTTCTACCTATACGACCTGAATACCACTTTTATATCTTTTAATAGATGTCAACTTGGGATTTTAATTAATGCACTTTTTATTTATTGCTTATATCGCTTATTTTAACCTCCGCTATAGCAGAAAACACACAGAAATCCAAGCTATAGCTGAGCATTTTTAGCTGACTAGCAAGCTTTTCTGTATCTTGCACAGCATACCACATCCAGTATTATCACATAACGATATTGGTAACGCTGCAAGTCTGAAAGATAACAGACATCCGGAAACAAAGAGGTTTACTTCTTTTCTATTCCACTTTGTTTCTTTATCTTTTATTTTTCATTGGGAGAATTTACCAGTCCCATTAATATACAGTGGGTAAAACTAAAATCCCCAAATCTTGGAATACTCAGCAGCTTACACACAATATTGTTTTTGTAATTAGTGGGCATAGTTATTTCAGCCCCTACAGTCCTATACATCAGTGCTGTACTACATGCCTAAGGGCACATAATATATTCAAACCATTCTTAGCACATATGTATAGTGAACTTTACCTAGTGACTTTGTACTAAGGACAAGTGTTCTATCATCCAACACCTGGACTACTATACCATCACCAATACCTAAGGATACAGCTATAAAAGTTGCATATATGTTTGTCACTTACCTCATGTCGATTGAGGGTTTTTAATGTAAGCGCATAAAATTTTGAAATAAATATATCTTTTGTGTCAAAACAATATTATGCTATGTGCTTTTGTTTTCTTTCCATGAACCACATCTTGACTGCACTCTGAGGGGAAGGAGATTCTCATCACCTAGAGGCATTACCGCCTCCTAAAGGATAAGAATCAAACATTCCTACCACCATTGCAAGAAAGATACTACAGACGGATTAAAGTCTACCCAAAGAGAGTCCAGGATTTTCATTCTTGTAAAGAACTGGAACAAGAA
Source organism: Bombina bombina (assembly GCF_027579735.1). NCBI lineage: Eukaryota > Metazoa > Chordata > Amphibia > Anura > Bombinatoridae > Bombina > Bombina bombina. Next base: position 557,488,036 of record NC_069503.1, on the reverse strand, counting down.
GGACCCATTCGAATAACAGGCATCCAAGAAACAACACCAGGACACAGGAGAACGATCCTAGTGAATCATCTTTAAACCTGGGCACATCGCTTACCTCATATGATTGAGGACATAGCTGGTGAGCAGAAATTTCTCTATTGAATCCACAATTGTGATGAAATTCAACTTCTAAGACTATTTCCAAATTTTCAATATATATTTTTGGACTTACTTATTGTTTACAGTATAGCTGAGCGCCTCCACCACATGTTGAAATTGTTCTCTTTGTATATTATTGTCAGAAACAACCTTGCCAATCTCCAGTTGGTGCGGAGTCAGCCACTGATCCACCTGTGCGTTCAGGGCGGTCAGGAGTGCTGGTGCGGTGTGACTCTCCGCTTTCATGCAAGTCAACCCCAAGACGGCGTGACACTGCCGTACACGGGATGTAGCATAGTACCTGGGGAGCTGGGGGGGGTGCCATAGATGTGGAGCAAGAAGCAGAAGTTGAAGAGGACTCAGCCGAGGAAGAGGTTAGGGAAGAGGATGGAGTAGGAGGAGTAGAGGAGGTAGCAGCAGGCCTGCCTGCAAGTCGTGGCGGTGTCACCAACTCTTCTGCAGAGCCACGCATTCCATGCTTGTCAGAAGTCAGCAGGTTTACCCAATGTGCAGTGTAGGTGATATACCTGCCCTGACCATGCTTTGCAGACCAGCTATCCGTGGTCATATGGACCCTTGCCCCAACACTGTGTGCCAGACATGCCATAACTTCCTTTCTCACAACAGAGTACAGGTTTGGGATTGCCTTTTGTGAAAAGAAATTTCTGCCATGTACCTTCCACTGCGGTGTCCCAATAGATACAAATTTTTAAATGCATCAGACTCCACCAGCTTGTATGGTAAAAGCTGGCGGGCTAAGAGTTCAGACAAGCCAGCTGTCAGATGCCGGGCAAGGGGGTGACTTTGAGAAATTGGCTTCTTACGCTCAAACATGTCCTTGACAGACAGCTGACTGTGGGCAGATGACCAGGAACTGCTACGTAAGAGAGACTGAGTGGAGGATGGTTGAGAGGGGGCAAGGAGGACAGCACTGGTTGATGTGGCTGAAGATGATGGAGCAGGAGGAGGAAGGCGGCTTTCACTTTGTGTGCTGCTTCTACTCATGTGTTCTTCCCATCGGCCTTTGTGATGGGAGACCATGTGCCTTCGCAAAGCAGTTGTACCTAGGTGGTTGTTGGACTTCCCATGACTCAGTTTCTTTTGGCACAGGTTGCAAATGGCATCGCTGTTGTCAGAGGCAGACACACACAAAAAATGCCACACTGCTAAGCTCTGCGATGACGGCATTCTGGTGGTGGCAACTGCATGTGTTGATGGGCGTCGGCGTGCTGTCTGGCTGACCCCGGGTGCCCATGCATGCTGTCTGACTGTGCCACTAGCTCCTTGAGACGACCTCCCCATGCTTCCAAATCGTCTCCTCCTCCTCTCTGTCTCCCCATCTGAACTTTCCCCCTCTTCTTCTTCTCTTCTAGCAGGCACCCACGTGACATCCACCGACACATCATCATCAACTGCTTCACTTGTATCTGACACATCAAGAAAGGAAGCAGCAGCGGGTACAACATCATCATCATCACACTGTAAATCCATGTCGGTAATGCTGCCTGACTGAGACTGATCACTGTTATCTACATCCTCTGTCAATGATGGTTGCACATCAATCATTTCTTCCAACTGATGTGTCAATAACTCCTGTGACAGATCAAGTGAAGCGGCTGTGGTGCTAGTGTTGGTGGTGGCGACAGGCGGGCGAGTGGCACTGGTCACTTGAGACCTGCCCAAAGCACAGCTGGACGTAGATGGTGCGTCAAGGTTAGGAGGACTAGCAGCGGAAGCTGAAGAAGATTGGGTGTCCTGTGTTAGCCATTCTACTAGGTCCTCCTCAGAACTATTCGCGTCCCCCCTGGCACCCGGCGCCTGAACAATGTGCATATTTGTAGGGTCTAAAGGAATCACAGCACCACGACCACGACCACGGAACTTGCGGGGTGGCCTGCCTCTGCCTGTCATTTTTTTTTAAATGGACACTGACAATACTATAACACCAATTATAGGAGTGGTGGCACTGTGCAAGTGGGCACAGTATACGCTGTGAGACTGACAACAACCAAAAAGACAGATGTTTTAAAAATCAAAAATTGTTAATTTTTTAAAATATTAAAAGTACTGTGACAACATATATGATTGTTGGCACTAGTTGGAAAATGGGCTTGTCTGGCACACACGCTGGGAGAAAGGAAACTGCAATTCAATGGCACTAGGAAACTGAAGAATCACAGTCAAAACAGTTATGATTATCAATAATTCCAATCCTGTTAAAAGAAATATGATTGGTGGCACTGGCACACAGGCAGGCAGGCAGTAGGTAAATGCAATTCAAGGGCACTAGTAGAATGCAGATTGACACTCAAAACAGTGATGATTGACAATTTTTGCAATACTGTTAAAATAAATATGATTGCTGGCACTAATTGGCTATTTGGGCCTGGCACACAGGCTGGCAGGCAGGAGGAAAGTGCAATTGAATGGCACAAGCAAACTGAGGATTCAGAACAACAATTACAATTTTTTTTAATTATTTAGAATATTGTGACAACAAATATGATTGGTGTAAATATTTTGAAAGTCGGCCTGGCACACAGGCTGGCAGGCAGGAGAAAAGTGCAATTCAATGTCACGAGCAAACTGAGGATTAAGCACAAAAATCCAAAAAAAATTATGTTTAATTAGTAACAATACTGTGACAACAATTATGATTGGTGTAAATAGTTGGCAAGACGGCCTGGCACACAGGCTGGCAGCCAGGAGGTAAATGCAATTCAAGGACACTAGGAGACTGAGTACTGACAGTCAAAATAGTGATGATTGACAATTTTTGCAATACTGTTCAAAGAAATATGATTGCTGGGAATAATTGGCAAGGTGGGCCTTGCACACAGGCTGCAAGGCAGGTGGAAAGTGCAATTCAATGGCACGAGCAAACTGAGAATTCAGATAAACAATTACCAAAAATTTTAATTCTGAAGAATACTGTGACAACAAGTATGATTGCTGTAAATATTTTGAAAGTAGGCCTGGCACACAGGCTGGCAGGCAGGTAGAAAATGCAATTCAAGGGCACTAGGAGACTGAATAGTTGCAGTCCAAAAAATTATAATTTTTAATTTTTTATATACTGTTACAAGAATTATGATTGGTGCCACTAATTGGCTAGTTGGGCCTGGAAAAAATGCTGGCAGGCAGGAGGAAAGTGCAATTCTATGGCACGAGCAAACTGAGGATTCAGAACAACAATTACCAAAAATTTAAATTTTTAATTATTAAGAATACTGTGACAACAAATATGATTGGTGTAAATATTTTGAAAGTCAGCCTGGCACACAGGCTGGCAGGCAGGAGAAAAGTGCAATTCAGTGGCACGAGCAATAGGAGGATTAAGAACAACAATCCAAAATTTTTTAATTTTTATTAGTAACAATACTGTGACAACAATTATGATTGGTGTAAATAGTTGGCAAGACGGCCTGGCACACAGGCTGGCAGGCAGGAGGTAAATGCAATTCAAGGACACTAGGATACTGAATACTGACAGTCAAAACAGTGATGATTGACAATTTTTGCAATACTGTTACAAGAATTATGATTGGTGCCACTATTTGGCTAGTTGGGTCTGGAAAAAAGGCTGGCAGGCAGGAGGAAAGTGCAATTCAATGGCACAAGCAAACTGAGGATTAAGAAAAATCAAAATAATTTTATGTTTAATTAGTAACAATACTGTGACAACAATTATGATTGGTGTAAATAGTTGGCAAGACGGCCTGGCACACAGGCTGGCAGCCAGGAGGTAAATGCAATTCAAGGACACTAGGAGACTGAGTACTGACAGTCAAAAAAAAATTGCAATACTAGGAGACTGAGTACTGACAGTCCAAAAAATTATAATTATAATTTTTAATTTTTTATATACTGTTACAAGAATTATGATTGGTGCCACTAATTGGCTAGTTGGGCCTGGAAAAAAGGCTGGCAGGTAGGAGGAAAGTGCAATTCTATGGCACGAGCAAACTGAGGATTCAGAACAACAATTACCAAAAATTTAAATTTTTAATTATTAAGAATACTGTGACAACAAATATGATTGGTGTAAATATTTTGAAAGTCAGCCTGGCACACAGGCTGGCAGGCAGGAGAAAAGTGCAATCCAGTGGCACGAGCAATAGGAGGATTAAGAACAACAATCCAAATTTTTTTTAATTTTATTAGTAACAATACTGTGACAACTATTATGATTGGTGTAAATAGTTGGCAAGACGGCCTGGCACACAGGCTGGCAGGCAGGAGGTAAATGCAATTCAAGGACACTAGGATACTGAATACTGACAGTCAAAACAGTGATGATTGACAATTTTTGCAATACTGTTACAAGAATTATGATTGGTGCCACTATTTGGCTAGTTGGGTCTGGAAAAAAGGCTGGCAGGCAGGAGGAAAGTGCAATTCAATGGCACAAGCAAACTGAGGATTAAGAAAAATCAAAATAATTTTATGTTTAATTAGTAACAATACTGTGACAACAATTATGATTGGTGTAAATAGTTGGCAAGACGGCCTGGCACACAGGCAGGCAGGCGGTAAATGCAATTCAAGGACACTAGGAGACTGAATACTGACAGTCAAAACAGTGATGATTGAGAATTTTTGCAATACTGATAAAAGAAATATGATGGCTGGCAATAATTGGCTAGGTGGGCCTGGCACACAGGCTGCAAGGCAGGAGGAAAGTGCAATTCAATGGCACGAGCAAACTGAGGATTCAGAACAACAATTACCAAAAAATTTTAATTTTTAATTATTAAAAATACTGTGACAACAAATATGATTGGTGTAAATATTTTGAAAGTCGGCCTGGCACACAGGCTGGCAGGCAGGAGGAAAATACAATTCAATGGCACTAGGAGATTTTTAAATTTTTAGATACTGTTACAAGAATTATGATTGGTGCCACTAATTGGCTAGTTGGGCCTGGAAAACACGCTGGCAGGCAGGAGGAAAGTGCAATTCAATGGCACGAGCAAACTGATGAATCACAAGCGATCAATTTGGAATTTTAAAGATTAACAATACTTTTACAACAACTAGAATTGGTGGCTAGTTTGTGACTGGCACACAGGCTGGCAGGCAGGAGGAAACTGCAATTCAATGGCACTAGTAGACTGAATATTTGCACTCCAAACAATTATGAATTTTAATTTTTTTGATACTGTTACAAGAATTAGGATTGGTGCCACTAATTGGCTAGTTGGGCCGGGCACACAGGCTGGCAGATATGAGTCGTGGATGGTAGGTAGGGCAGCAATTTAACACAGTATGCTGTGTAAGTGACAAAAACACAGGCCTGATAGAAAATTAAGTTGGATTACACTAGCAACATTTTTAAAAATGTTAGATTTTAATATTAAAATAATGTTAAGAAGTGCAATGCATATATGAGTGGTCGCACTGGCTGGCTGCTACGTAGGGCAGCAATTAACAACAGTATGCTGTGTAAGTCAGACAGATAGACACAGGCCTGATAGAAAATAAAAATAGATTACACTAGCATAATGATTTAATTTATACTTTTTTTGGCAATTTAAAGAAAAAGGTTAAGCACATATATATGAGTCGTGGCTGATAGCCTTGGAAGGGCAGCTATTAAAAACAGTAGGATCTGTAAGTCAGATAAACACACATGCCTGATAGAAAATACTATTAGATTACACTAGAAAAATGATTTAAATTATTTTTATGGGGGGGAAATTAAAAAAAAGGTTAAACACATATGAGTCGTGGCTCATAGACTAGGGAGGGCAGCAAGTAAACACAGTAGGCTCTGTATGTCAGCAAAACACACAGGCCTGATAGGAAATTATATTAGATTACACTATCAAAAAAATTTAAACTTTTTTTTTTTTATAGTTAAATTAAGGTGAAGAAGATATGAGTGGTGGCTGCCTGGCACAGACCAATTAACCAAAAGACTGAAAAAAATGAGGTATATTAATGCTGTTGAGCCTGACAGACACAGGCCTGATAGAAAATGTAATTAGATTACACTAGCAAAATATTTTTTTTATTTTTTTTTAAATTTAAAATAATGTTATAAACGGATATTAACACTGGTGGCTGGCACAGAGCAATGAAAAAGAGTATATGCTGCATGATACAGGCCTGATATAAAATGAAAAAAAATTACACTAGCAAAATAATTAAAATTTTTGGTTAGTTAAATTTAAACTAATGTTGTTAGGGAGATATCAGTGGTGGCAGTAATCACAGCATATGCTGTGAGCCTTAAACACACAGGCTGAAAGCCAGGCAAATGCTAATAAAAAAATGGCACGAAATATAGCCCTAAAAAGGGCTTTTTGGGGTGCTGTCCTTGCAGCAGAGATGAGTGGAGTCCTTCTGGACTGTAGTGGACACTAAATGCACTAGCCTAGCTATGTTTTTCCTATTAATGTCAGGAGCAAAAACACAACACGTCCTCTCATTAAGAAAGCAAGGTCGTTATGAGTCTAAAATGGCGCATTCCGAGTAGCTGGGAGGGTCTGTGAGAGAGTGTCTGATGTTGATTGGCTCTAATGTGTCAGACAGCTGTGACATACAGGGTCAAAGTTTCCTCAATGATGACACATAGGGGCGGATCGAACATCGCCATGTGTTCGCCCGCAGACGCGAACGCGAACAAGCTATGTTCGCTGGGAACCGTTCGCGGGCGAACAGTTCGGGACATCACTAGTCAGAATATATATGTGTGTGTGTGGGGGGGGGGGGTTGTTCTTCAACCACCTCTTGAGATTTGATCACAGGTTCTCAATGGGATTAAGGTCTGGGGAGTTTCCTGGCCATGTACCCAAAATTTCAATGTTTTGTACCCAAAAGCCACTTAGTTATCACTTTTGCCAGATGGCAAGGTGCTCCATCATGCTGGAAAAGGCATTGTTCATCACCAAACTGTTTTTGGATGGTTAGGAGAAGTTACTCTTGGAGGATGTTTTTGTACAGTTCATTATTCATGGCTTTGTTCTTAGTAAAAATTGTGAGTGAACCCACTCCCTTGGCTGAAAAGCAACCCCACACATGAATATTCTCAGGATGCTTTACTTTTGGCATGACACAGGACTGATGGTAGCGCTCACCTTTTCTTCTCCAGACAAGGTTTTTTACGGATGCCCCAAACAATCGGAAAGGGGAATCATCATAGAAAATTACTTTAACCCAGTCTTTAGCAGTCCAATCCCTGTACCTTTTGCAGAATATCAGTCTGCCCCTGATGTTTTTCCTGGAGAGAACTGGCTTCTTTGCTGCACTCACACCTGCCTGCAGCCATTCCTGAGCAAGCTCTGCACTGGTGGTCCTCCGCTCAGCAGCTGAATCAACTTTTGCCTAAATCAACCATTTATCGGATAATCAAGAACTTCAAGGAGAGAGGTTCAATTGTTGTGAAGAAGGCTTCAGGGTGCCCTTTAGGAGACGTCCTCAGCGCTTGCTGGACTTTCTTGGGCACCCTGAAGCCTTCTTCACAACAATTGAACCTCTCTCCTTGAAGTTCTTGATTATCCGATAAATGGTTGATTTAGGTGCAATCTTAGTAGCAGCAATATCCTTACCTGTGAATCCCTTTTTGTGCAAAGCAATGATGACTGCACATGTTTCTTTGCAGGTAAACATGGTTAACAGAGGAAGAACAATGATTTCACCACCCTCCTTTTAAAGCTTGCAGTCTGTTATTCTAACTCAATCAGCATGACAGAGTGGTCTCCAGCCTTGTCCTCATCAACATTGACACCTGTGTTAACGAGAGTATCACTTACATGATGTGAAATGTAGTGGAAATGTTTTTTTTGGGGGGATTAAGTTCTTTTTCATGGCAAAGAGAGACTTTGCAATTAATTGCAATTGATCTGATCACTCTTCATAACATTCTGGAGTATATGCAAATTGCCAACAGCAGACTGAGTGAAAATTAATATTTGTGTCATTCTCAATACTTTTGGCCAGGACTGTACATTTAGATTTAGAGTGATTTTACAAATTCTGATTATGTTTTGAAAGTTTCTGTGTTACTTTAACAAATTAGGATCATGCTTTGTATATTTCTTTGTATCTTTTACAACTTACACTGCACTTTGTATTTTCTCTAATGTAAAAATAAAACATAGTTTTAGAAAGTGGGAGGGACAGGGGTGTTCCCTGGGCTGAACATGGGAGTTCCCAGTATATGTCTGAAGCTCTCTCAAAAATCTTGTGAAATGTTGTAAGCATTTTAAACAAGCGAGTCTCACAATTTTTTTCTCGCCAGCTGTATGCAGGTGACGTTAAACATTCACAATACACTTATTTAACTTTCAGAAAAGTAATATATACTAAGCTAGAGACATAGGCAAGTTAAATTGTAGTGAAAACATTTCAGTTTAATTTATAAGTTAGGAAAACTGTGCGTTTATAGCAGCCCCAGGTATTTTCCAGTCACCTTCTCTCTCCCCTGTGAAATTCTGTATCCCAGAGAGCTTTATTACTTTCTATGAAAGGCATCTCTCATCTCTCTGGAACTTCCACATTCCTCCTTCTTTCTTATAGAATTCAGTAAGTTTACCCCCTGTGAAGTCTGCACTATAATTTCTTTCCAAACGAAAGAATCTTTGCTTATTGGGCCCATAGAAAGTAATGAAGCTCTCTGGGAAACTGAAGCTGTCAGTTTTTTCGTTTAATTTAAAAAAAAAAAGAAATAAAAAGTGCAATATAATATGTAAAAGATGCACATAAATATACAAATTATGATCCTGATTTGTTAGTTACACAGAATTTGTATACATAATAAAATACAAAATAGAAAGTCCAAAGTTTTAATGTAATAATACGTAATCTGAAGTGTATAGTACTATAAAATACAAAACATAACTTGTAAAATGAGCAGAACTGTCATATTATGCAGTGCTATATTACACTGGGCTTGTCTCTCCTTCAAATACAGAGATGCATAGAACATCCCTTGGAGAAGTACAGTAAAATCTGCCTTTTGAAAATTTCACTAAGGATCTCGCAGTGCTGGAGGATCATTTTAGATCATCTCACCTTAACAGAGAGGTTTATATCAGGCCCTTAGTGTTGTCTAGCATATGTTTAAAGACTATTTGCTTGCTTATACAGTTGTAAACAAAATTATTCAACCCCCATTGCAAATCAGATTTATTGTCAAAATTTACAGACTTTCAGCTGTTTGCAATAAACAAAGCGTTCTCTCAAGTGCAATTGAATTTAACGCTCATCGGGATAGGGCGACTTCAGAGCTCTGGTTAATAGTTATAGGGAGACTCAGAGCTCTGGTTAACAGTTATGCTAGACAAAAAAGTTGCACAAAACACATTAAAATACATTTAAAAGTACAGTTACTCTCAGAGAAGAAAAAGGAAAAGGAAAACAAAAGAAGAAGGGAGATGGTAATTGAACTACTTATTTGGATTATACAGATGTTGATAATATAGATGGCTTTAGTTCAGATAATTTATCAAAATATTCCCTTACTGATGATGGAAATAGGGTTTTATCCAAAAGGTTGGGGTTTGCTCGCACAAATAATTTTTCAAGTTTCTAACACACTTCTTGACATCATTTGTATACGTAAGCTGTCCCTTAAGCGCTTTTTCACTCTCACTAACAATAACAAGGATATATCTGTTATTTCTGAAGAACAAACATCATCTGTTATAAATTATTATAATACAGTTCATTTAACATTTAGTGAAGCCTGTACAGTAGTTAACCTAACTGATATGTATAGTGGTGAGTTTAAGCAGTTTTCTCCCCAGGAATTACTTAAGCCCAAAAAAAAACAAATCTGATTTCTATCCTGTCAATTTCAGAGGGCCTCTTATTAATACCTATCAGAAAATGGTACAGGATGACATTTTGAAATTGGAGGATAATCTTGGATCCGGTACTGCCCCCATTAATCTGAATTATAAGGAGTTACTTGCTGTCAAATCTTTACAAGATAATAATAATATTGTAATTAGGAATTCGGATAAGGTTGGCAGTATCGTTATCCACGACAAAGAGTACTACTTTCAGGAAGCCCTAAGGCGATTATCAGATGAAAGGGTTTATCAAAAACTTCCCTCTAATTCTACAACAAAATATATTAGCTTATATTAGAAGGGGGCAGTCTGGGTATTTTTAGAGAATCTGATGTTGTTACTCTACTCCCTGATAACTCTTTATTTCCCATCTTTTACAATGTCCCCAATGTGCACAAGGACTACCACTGCCCTCCAGGCAGATCTATTGTGTCAGGTGTGGCGTCCTACTTTGAACCTTTGGGGGCATAGTTAGATGGTATTCTTCAACCTCTGGCTATGAGACAACTTTCCTATTTAAAGAACAGTACACATTTACTTCAGTCACTAGAGCCCATTGCTTGGGAATCAAATTGCACATGGTAAGTAGAGGATATTACAGTAGAGGATATTACATCTTTATTCACCTGTATACCCCAACATCTTGGTATGCAAGCTGTGGATTTTTTTCTAGAAAGAGAAATGGTACTAGATCAAACTACACAACACTATATAGGAGATGTTCTAAGATTTTTGCTTTCTCATAATTTCTTTATGTTTGATGGCAGTTTCTACCCGCAAATTTGTGGTACGGCCATGGGGGCAAAGTTTGCCCCTGCCTTCCCCAATTTGTATGTATCTTGGTGGGAACTTACCTACATTTATAGTACCCTTAATCCATGGCTTGAAGAAATCTATCTATTTGTACAATATATAGATGACCTACTAGTTATTGTAAATATAAATGATGAAGAATTTTCTCATTTTTTACATTACTTCAATCAAAACTTTATGAACTTAAAGTTCCCTGGTGTGTATAGCCAACGTGAGGTAAATTACCTAGATCTTTCTTTACAAATTATAAACAACAGCATTGTGACTAAAAAAATGCAGGAAACCCACTGCAGGAACACCATCCTACATGCTACCCCTCAACACCCCAAACACCTCATTAAAGCAATCCCCAAAGGACAGTATATTAGACTTAAATAAAATACAAAATCAGATGAAATCTATGAACAACAATCTATAGATTTAAAGAAAAGACTGGTTAGTAGGGGATACAATGAGGCTAAGTTAGAAAATGGTGCGATGAAATCAAAGCTTACAATTTTCAACAACATAAAGTTAGGGGTCAAAAAGAAAGTGACTTCAAAGATGATATAGTGTTCACAACTGAGTACTCTCAGCAATATCTTGAAATAGTAAAAATCTTAAATAAACATCTACACTTACTTTCAGGGGATTAAATATTGAGACCTTATATAAATACATGTAGGTTTGTTCCCAAAAAAACTAGAACATTGGTCCAAAGGCTATCTCCCAGTGTCATCAAAAATAATTAGACATCTAGGTCACTTTGGTTAGACAAAAAGGGCAATTTAAATGTAATAGCAGAAATTGTCACATGTGTGCCCATGTGTCAGTGATTTATCCCTGCCTTGTTTGCCATGTGCTGCTGGCAGCCATTTTACTTACCTCTCTTGCTGACTCTGGTGAATACTGTGTGATGCTGCTCATTTCGTGCACTTCCTTTTATGGCCAGACTGGTGTACATTATCTGTGTGAGACAGGATGCAGTCTCATAATTGTGATGTCATCACTTATTATTTAAAGGGCCTCTGTTTAGTATGTTTTGCCCTTGTGTTGTCTCAGAACTATTTGTGAGCGCTCCTGTGTATTACCTGGCTAACTGATGTCCCTCCTGGTTCCTGATCCCTGGCTTGTTCCTAACTCTGCTGTTCCCCTTGCTCCTGACTCGGCTTATCTGACTATTGCCTTTGGCTCCTGACTTGGCTCGTCTGACTACCAGCTCTGGTTTTGATTCCTGGCTTGTTATTTGACTTGTGGACTTTTTATTATTTTTTGCTATTAATAAAGGTGTGATTATTTTTGCACTTCTTGTCTCAGTCTGATTCCTGGCACCCTGACATTACGCAAGGGCCATGAATCCTGATGGTGCTAATAATCCACCTTTACCTGCCATAATTTCCAGGATGGATGAACGGGATCACCGCTTGGATCAATTTGCACTAGCCCTGCAAAACCTGTTGACTCGCACTGCACATTTGGACCAAAGTGTCCCGCAAATTATGGCTGCTCCTGTTTCTGCTAATGCACCTAGTCCTACCAGGAGCATGTCCGGTTCTGCACCTCTACCTCAGTGATATGGAGGCGATCCTAATCAGTGCAGAAGGTTTTTGAACCAGGTGGGCATTTACTTTGAGATGTTACTTCAGGCGTTTCACTCTGACAGATCTAAGGTGGGATTTCTCATCTCGTTACTCTCTGACACAGCTCTTGCCTGGGCTAATCCCTTGTGGGAGACTAATAAACCTGTGATTTCAAATTACCCTGAATTTGTGGCCTCCTTTCGAAGGGTATTTGATGTTCCGGCTCGCTCCTCCTCTGCTGCTAAACGACTCATGTCCATTCAGCAAGGTACAAGATCTGTTGCTCAGTATGCCATTGAGTTCCGTACACTTGCTGCAGAGGTAGGTTGGAACAATGAAGCCCTTGTTGCCGCCTTCTTTCATGGGCTCTCTGATGAGATTAAAGACGAAGTTGCTGCCAGAGATTTACCAGTAGATCTTGAGGCATTGTTGTCTTTTTTTATTATAAATTACATCGGACTAAGTGAGAGGCCCTCTTTCAGGGAGCGCTTGCAGAAGCCTCCTGTTCCGTTGTCTCCTACGTGTTGGTTCCCACCCATGCCTTCCTCTCCTCCCATGCCTCCTGGTCCTGAGTCACCAGGTACTGCTGAGCCGATGCAGTTGGGATTCACGCGTCTCTCCACGTTGGAGGGTGCCTTTAGGAGGAGGGAGGGGCTCTGCCTCTATTGTGGGTTACAGGGCCACCTTTTGAAGTCTTGTCCTACATGGCAGGGAAACGCTCACACCTAAGGTCCTGTCGGGGGCAGACCTTAGGTGGTTTATCCTCGTCCCCGGAACTACTAAAGGAGAAACCTTTGGTCACGGTTGTCTAATCCTGGGTGGACTCCTCCATAGTCACCCAGGCTCTTGTTGACTACGGTGCTGCAGGCTATTTCATTGACAGTTCTTTTGTATCAAAGCACTCCATTCCTGTTTTGCCTCGGTCCGTTCCGCTTGCTTCTGAGGCCATTGATGGCAGGCCCCATCAGCCCGCACTTGTTACTCACGAAACTGCTCTGTTATCCATGACTGTTGGGGCTCTCCATTTTGAAACCCTCCAGTTCCAGGTGATAACTCTCCGTATTTTCGGGTTGTTCTAGGTTATCCCTGTCTCCAAAAGCACAATCCCAGTCTCGACTGGCGCAGGTCCGAAATTTTGTCGTGGTCTCTGCAATGTATTTCCACTTGTCTTCGGAAACCAGTTAAAGTCTTGTGCACTTCTTTTGTATCTCAATTGCCAGAGGAGTACTGAGAGTTCCTAGATGTTTTTGACAAGGTGCGTGCCGGTACATTGCCTCCTCACCAGTCTTACGATTGTGCCATAGACCTGCAACCCGGAGCCATTCCTCCTCGGGGCTGGGTTTACCCTCTGTCTATTGCGGAGAATTGTGCTATGGAGGAGTATGTTTCTGATGCTCTGTCGCGGGGTATCATCCGCAAATCCTGCTCTCCTGCAGGGGCTGGCTTCTTCTTTGTGAAGAAAAAGGCTGGCGAGTTAAGACCATGCATCGATTATAGAGGTCTTAATCGTCTTACCATTAAGAATGCTTGAAAAAATATATTAGGTTTAAGGTGTGCTAGGACAGAAGATATCAGACACCTCCTTTATAGACAATATCCATAATGATTGTCTAATGGACAAGTTAAAGAAAAAAGGGGGGTTAAAGGAGGGTGCTAGGAGCCAAAGATATCAACACTAAAAATTGAAGTATAAAATATTTATTTAAAACATGTATGAAACTTTCAAATATATAAAAGGGACGTCTCCCTGTATTATTAATGGATTTACAAACACAGATTATATAAATATTGCTAAAATGCTGTTAGATCAACCTTGGATCAAATTATAATAATTATAATATATACATATACAACTATCCTTAAACAAAACACCTTAATGTGAGTAACCAAAGAACTGTAGTAAAGTTGCTAAATAGCGTTATTCTACTACTTTGCAACTAAATATGCCAGAAGGAAACAATGTTACTGGATATGGAATATTATTATGACTTAGAGAAAAAAAAATATATAAAGTCTTAGGAATAATAGTCCCTTATAAGTGATGTGGTTTTCGTGGAAAAAAATGGTTTATAACCACCAAACAGCCAGTATCAAGTGTGTTGAGTTATTTGAAAGAATATCCATATACCTCTTGTATTCCAAATAACAAAGAATGGCGTTTTTTAAAAAGTTGTTAATTTGCACAGATAATCTCTCTAATTAGCATGAGAAGTGGTGTACTCCTTATAGGTATACAGTACTTTACCCTTTTTCTTATCAATGGGGTGAAGTTCACTTGTCACTCTGTATTTTTCCTCGAGCGGGTCAGACTGAAGTTTTTCGGCATCTGACGTCACCAAAAGATGTTCCGGTTAGGGGAAAGGCTGATTCCTCCGCTATTTCCAGCCATTGTAATAGAAGTTATCACGGATGAACCCTGCACTTAGTGCTTTGCACGCAGGGGAAGGGGAGAACTGTAGTGGGTATACAATATTTCTTCCAGACACAGATCCCAAGGATTTATTGCATCAGTGACACAAAAAAGTTCCAATACATTCAATAACCCGGGTTATGTATTAAAACAGATGATAAAAGGTTGAGATAAAAACAATGTGTACCAAAGTTACACTGCCAACACAACGACGCGTTTCACCCTCCTATGGGCTTTTTCAAGATAGTGGTGGCAGGTATAAGCGTCCCCTTTTTTTAAAGCGGTATCCTTCATTTTGATTGGTAGAGGTCTTAATTGATACCTATTTTTAAGGTGGTATTATGCTCACATTTCCTTCAAACTTTTTTATGGAGGTACAAGTAGATACATACATAATTATTGTCTAAGGCTATAGAGAGATATCTTTAGATGTGCATAATAAAAGTTCAAGATGACTGGCTGTTTACAAAATTCCTGCAATACTCATATTCACATAAAAAAATTAATCAGAAATTTAACTCTTAAGAGATTTTTTATGAAAAATCCTCTGGAAAGACAAGTAACATCTAACCCTGAAAAAACAGACAAGTTTCAACATACTAGCTTGAAACCAAAATCAAAATTTAGCCCCACCTTTGCCAAAGGCAATTATCTGGAAACCTTTGAAAAAATAGTGACAAATGAAATAAGAAAATGTAATCTCCCCAAACTAAGGAAACAGAATATTAATAAAAAAGAAAGGGAAACTCTTAGTGAATTACAAACTAACTGCCAAATAACTATAAAGCCGGCGGACAAGGGTGGAGGGATAGTGATAATGGACACAGCAAAGTATATGACAGAGGCTTATAGACTCCTAAATGATGAGAAAACATATAAAATAGTGATCCAACAAAAATCATTTTGGATAAAATCTTGACACAGGGAATTTTAAATGAAAAAGAATTTGTGTATTTAACATCTGATCATCTGAGGATCCCTATTTTTTATTGTTTACCAAAGGTTCATAAGTGTTTAAAAAAAAACCCCCTGGGGGCCAATAGTCTCTGGGATTAATTCAATCTCAGCTAATTTGTCCCAATATATAGATACATTTCTGCAACCATATGTTTCCAGTTTAGAATCACACCTTAAAGACTCCACTCAAGTTTTGAATGCTCTAAACTCTATCGAATGGAGTAATGATATGATATTGGCGACATGTGACGTGTCGTCGTTGTATACCATAATCAAACATGAGCAAGGAATAAATGCTGTGAGATTTTATTTAGAAAAGGATACGAATATGAAGGAAGAACAAAGAAAATTTATTCTCAACAATATTAAGTACATACTAGAACATAACTATTTTTCTTTTGACAACAAATTTTTCCTCCAAATAGAAGGGACCGCTATGGGTACGAGGTTTGCACCGAGTTACGCAAATCTCTTTATGGGAGTTTGGGAAGAAAGTTTCTTTAATAGTAGAGATCTCGGTGCAAACCTCGTACTCTATAAGCGCTACATAGATGACCTGCTATTGGTTTGGAAGGGCCCTGAGCAAGAGCTAGTTAAACTATTTGAGGAAATTAATATTAATGATAATGGTCTCAAATTTGTATGTCACCATAGTAGAGAGAAAGTGGTTTTCCTCGATTTAGAGATCATGGTAATTGATGAAAAATTGGAAACACAAACACATTTTAAAAAGGTAGACATCAACAACCTGGTACATGCGGAAAGTTGCCACCTGAAGTTATGGAAAGAAAATATCCCATATAGTCAAAGCTTGCGCATAAGAAAAAATTGTTCCCAGATTGAAGATTTTGAGCGGCAGGTAGTAACTCTAGCAGAAAAATTCAATATAAGAGGTTATAATGAGACAAATATCACACAAGCGATTGTGAAAGCGAAATTAACAGACAGAGATAATATTTTGAGATATAAGGCAAAAGAAATTATTAAAGAAGATAAAATCAGAGTCCCTTTCATAACAGATTATAATGCAGACCATTATCTGATTAAAAAAAATATTAAAAGAAACTGGCATTTGTTAAAAGAGGATAACATTATAGGAGATCATCTGGCAGATAAACCAACATTTATCTTTAAAAGAGCAAAGAATTTCAAAATGACATTGGCCCCTAGTGAACGACACCAACAGAGAGCAAATAAAAGACAAGTAGACCTGGAAGGAAAGAATATAGCAGGTTTTTTCCATGCTACACATGTAAAGCATGCACACATAGTTCTAAAATAAAGAATCTGAAAATTAATGAAATAGGTGAAGATATCACTATAAAAGGAATAATTAGATGTACTCACAAGAATATCATATATGTATTAAAATGCACTTGTAACTTATTCTATTTTGGTGAGACTAAAAGATGTCTCCGGGATAGAATAAGAGAACACTTACTATGTATAGAAAAAGAAAAAGAGTACACCTATCTATATAATCATTTTAAAGACATTCACCGGGGTAACACAAGGGACTTAAAGTATTGGGGTATTCACAAAATTAAAGGTCATTGGAGAGGTGACGATATTGAGAAAAATCTCCTTATAAAGGAAGCGGAATTAATTTATAAGTTTGTCACCTTATATCCGAAAGGTCTAAATTCGGAATTGGACCTCTCCCCTTTTTTATTTGAGTAACAACAATAATAATGTTTTAATGTGGAATATGTAAGAAAAAATTAAATTCACTATGCACTTTATTTTAGATCACCTTTCTGTTCCTACTCTACTATTGCATTTGGTAGGATGTATATATCAAATAAAACATCTAGTATTCTGATCATAAGGATGTGGTAATTTAAGCTGCCATTAGACAAATATTATAAATACTACTATATATATTGGCTTATAATATATGTATGTTTTGCGCTGTTGCTAAAGCAGGAATTTTGTAAACAGCCAGTCATCTTGAACTTTTATTATGCACATCTAAAGATATCTCTCTATAGCCATAGACAATAATTATGTATGTATCTACTTGTACCTCCTTAAAAAAGTTTGAAGGAAATATGAGCATAATACCACCTTAAGAATAGGTATCAATTAAGACCTCTACCAATCAAAATGAAGGATACCCCTTTAAAAAAAGGGGACGCTTACACCTGCCACCACTATCTTGAAAAAGCCCATAGGAGGGCGAAACGCGTCGTTGTGTTGGCAGTGTAACTTTGGCACACATTGTTTTTATCTCAACCTTTTATCATCTGTTTTAATACATAACCCGGGTTATTGAATGTATTGGAACTTTTTTGTATCACTGATGCAATAAATCCTTGGGATCTGTGGCTGGAAGAAATATTGTATACCCACTACAGTTCTCCCCTTCCCCTGCGTGCAAAGCACTAAGTGCAGGGCTCATCCATGAGGACTTCTATTACAACGGCTGGAAATAGCAGAGGAATCGGCCTTTCCCCTAACCGGAACATCTTTTGGTGACGTCAGACGCTGAAAATCTTCAGTCTGACCCGCTTGAGGAAAAATACTGAGCGACAAGTGAACTTCACCCCATTGATAAGAAAAAGGGTAACATACTGTATACCTATAAGGAGTACACCACTTCTCATGCTAATTAGAGAGATTATCTGTGCAAATTAACAACTATTTAAAAAACGCCATTCTTTGTTATTTGGAATACAAGAGGTATATGGATATTCTTTCAAATAACTCAACACACTTGATACTGGCTTTTTGGTGGTTATAAACCATTTTTTCCACGAAAACCACATCACTTATAATGGACTATTACTCCTAAGACTTTATATATATTTTTTTCTCTAAGTCATAATAATATTCCATATCCAGTAACATTGTTTCCTTCTGGCATATTTAGTTGCAAAGTAGTAGAATAACGCTATTTAGCAACTTTACTACAGTTCTTTGGTTACTCACATTAAGGTGTTTTGTTTAAGGATAGTTGTATATGTATTAAATTAATTTGATCCAAGGTTGATCTAACAGCATTTTAGCAATATTTATATAATCTGTGTTTGTAAATCTATTAATAATACAGGGAGACGTCCCTTTTATATATTTGAAAGTTTCATACATGTTTTAAATAAATATTTTATACTTCAATTTTTAGTGTTGATATCTTTGGCTCCTAGCGCCCTCCTTTTTTCATTAAGAATGCTTACCCTATTCCGCTCATTATGGAACTCTTTGACTGCCTCAAGGGAACTTTACTAAACTTGATTTGAGAGGAGCGTACAATCTCGTTAGGATCAAGGAGGGCCACAAATGGAAAACAGCATTTAACACCAGGAGCGGGCATTATGAGTATCTTGTAATGCCCTTTGGCCTATGTAATGTTCCTGCTGTTTTCCAGGAATTTATTAATGATGTCCTATGAAATATGTTGCAACAGTGTGTTGTGGTGTACTTAGACGACATCCTCATACACTCACCCACACTTGAGGCTCATTGTTCTGATTTTACACGGGTTCTTCAGAGACTATGTGAGAACGGCCTGTTTTGTAAACTCGAGAAATGTGAGTTCCATCAGACTCAAGTAACCTTCCTAGGTTATGTTATCTCCGTTGCAGGGTTCTCCATGGATCCTGACAAGTTATCTGCAGTTCTGCAGTGGCCTCGCCCAGTTGGTCCTCGGTCTATTCAATGTTTTTTGGGGTTCGCCAATTACTATAGAAAGTTTATTAAAAACTTTTCTTCCTTGGTCAAACCTATCACAGAAATGACCCGTAAAGAGAATGATCCACTCCATTGGTCACCTACTGCCATTAAGGCCTTTGATAGTCTAAAAACTGCCTTTGCTGCCACTCCAGTTCTGGCTCATCCTAACCCTGTCCTGCCTTTTGTTCTTGAGGTTGATGCGTCTGAGACTGGAGTAGGTTCCCTCTTGTCTCAACGTCCTATGCCTGACGGTGCCTTGCATCCGTGTGGAGTGCAATTATTAAATTGGCGACAGGGAATTACTGGCCATAATTTTGGCACTCAAGGAATGGAGGCATCTTCTCGAGGGTACTAGCGTGCCAGTGCTCATTCTTACTGACCACAAGAATTTAACTTATCTATCTGAAACAAAACGTTTGTCGCCCGACAGGCCAGATGGGCGCTATTTTTGTCTCAGTTTAATTATGTGGTCTCCTACCTGCCTGGTAGTAAGAATGTTAGGGCTGATGCCCTCTCTCGACAATTTTCACTCAAGGAATGGAGGCATCTTCTCGAGGGTACTAGCGTGCCAGTGCTCATTCTTACTGACCACAAGAATTTAACTTATCTATCTGAAACAAAACGTTTGTCGCCCGACAGGCCAGATGGGCGCTATTTTTGTCTCGGTTTAATTATGTGGTCTCCTACCTGCCTGGTAGTAAGAATGTTAGGGCTGATGCCCTCTCTCGACAATTTTCGCCTCTGTCCAAGGAGGAGTCTGTACCTACTCTAGTTATACCTCCTGACCATAGTTTGGCTACCATACGTACTAATTTGACTTCTCCCTTGGGGGAGGAGATCCTGGGTGCACAAACCAATGCACCTCCTGAAAAACCTAGTGGTAAGTGTTTTGTTCCAGAGAATCTTCAAATTAAACTTTTGCACACTTACCACTATCCTAAAGCCGCAGGTCACTCAGGCAAGAACCAAATGATTTGGTCTGTCAATCGACAATTCTGGTGGCCAGGTCTTCGTTCTGATGTTGCTGCGTATGATGCCTCCTGCTCAGTTTGTGCACGGAATAAGACTCCTCGACGTCTTCTTGTGGGTCTTCTTCAACCTATTGCTAATGGTGAGCGTCCTTGGACACATCTTTCCATGGACTTCATTTTCGAACTCCCTGTTTCCAATGGCAATACTGTTATCCTTATGGTGGTTGACCGTTTTTCTAAAATGTCCCATTGCATTCCCTTGAAAAAGTTGCCTACCGCTCAGGAGCTTGCTTCAATTTTTACCCGGGAGGTCTTCCGTTTACATGAGTTTGCTCGTAATAGTGCTATTAATGCTTCCTCCAAGTTATCCCCGTTATCCCAAGTTATCCCAGGCCTGTTTGTCTCCCTGTGTGAATAAATAAGATATAGATTTGCTGTCACCTGAGTTTTGTTTCTTTGCATTATATTTTGGGCTTGAGACAGTGGCCCACAGGTGACCTGCAACGCTTAAGATTGAGTGCTGGAACAATTTTGGTTTTGGAATTATGGGTTTCAACCATCCTTGTGTCCCGATTCATTCATGTCTCAGGGTATTTCAGCTTTGGAGGAGCATCTCCAGCAACTCCGTTCCACATGGGTGCAGATTCAGGATTGCCTTCATCGTTCTATGCAGCGCCAAAATTTCCAGGCTGATTGTAGGCGTCTGCCCGCTCCATCTTACCAGGTTGGTGAGAGAGTTTGGCTGTCCTCCCGCAACTCGAACCTTCGTCTGCGTTCCAATAAACTGGCTCCCTGTTAGGTTGGTCCTTTTCGAATACTCCGATAGGTCAATCCTGTGGCCTACGCTCTTGACCTTCCTCCTGCAATGCACATCTCCAATGTTTTTCATGTCTCCCTCCTGAAACCATTGGTTTGTAATCAGTTTACCACTGTGTTGCCTTGTCCCCGTCCTATCTTTGTTGACAACCATGAGGAGTATGAGGTCAGCAGCATTATTGACTCTCGTATGTCCAGGGGCCGTGTACAGTTTGGTTCACTGGAGGGGCTACGGTCTGGAGGAGTGTTCATGGGTTCCCTCCTCTGATGTTCATGCTCCTGCCCTCCTCCGTGCCTTCCATGCCTGTTTCCCCAATAAGCCTTTTGTCCTCCCCGTGGGGGAGGGGTCGTTGAGGGGAGGGTACTGTCAGGGTTTTTTTCCCTGCCTTATTTGCCATGTGCTGCTGGCAGCCATTTTACTTACCTCTCTTGCTGACTCTGGTGCATACTGTGTGATGCAGCTCATTTCCTGCAGCTTTTATGACCAGACTGGTGTACATCATCCGTGTGAGACAGGATGCAGTCTAAGAATTGTGATGTCATCACTTATTATTTAAAGGGCCTCTGTTCAGTATGCTTTGCCCTTGCGTTGTCTCAGACCTGTTTGTGAGAGCTCCTGTGTATTACCTGGGTGTCTGACGTCCCTCCTGGTTCCTGATCCCTGGCTTGTTCCTTACTCTGCTGTTCGCCTTGCTCCTGACTCGGCTCGTCTGACTATTCGCTTTGGCTCCTGACTCGGCTCGTCTGACTACCAGCTCTGGTTTTGATTCTTGGCTTGTTATTTGACTTGTGGACTTTTTATTATTTTTTGCTATTAATAAAGGTGTGATTATTTTTGCACTTCTCGTCTCAGTCTAATTCCTGGCACCCTGACACCATGTCCGTATAGGATCTAGCTTTCTGAGTAGTGCTAAACATCAGCAATTTTTTTACTTTTATGCTAACTGTAGCACGACCCTTGTAATTTATTTGCTCACTTGCAATCTATGTCAGTATATAGGTCAAACTTCGAGAGAGATAAGAACAAATGTTGGTGAACACACCAGAGACGTTAAAAATTATGTCAAGGAATCAGCTGTAGTTAATCACTTTAATGAACACTTTACTAATGTAAGTAATATGTCCATACAGGTCATAGACATAGAGGGGGAAACAGATATAAAATTTTAGAAAGGAAAGAATTTTACTGGATTCTAAAATTAAAAACTCGTAGTCCCCTGGGTATGAACAGAGAATGTGACATAAATTATTTTATCGACTAATAATGTCATAGTATATCTTCCTATATGAATAAGGTGGGCTTTTAGATTGTTTTCTATTTACTAAGCCCTACTAAAATCCTTCATGTATAATAGATATATATCTTCATTTTTTGGTTCTGTTATAACAAAAATATTTCTTTAATTTAAATTCAAATGATGGTATGGTGTCTTTATTTTCATTATTTTTTTTTAGAATTTTTCTGTGCATTTTTGCTTTTCTAATTATCTATCATGACTTGTATTTTCATATGTTGAATTGTTTTTGTTTTTTTATACATAGTTTGTCTGTCTGGATATTGTATTATCTATGTATCTGTTAATCTATACTTGTGTCTCTGTAGCTCTATTGCCATTAAACACAATAAGGTTTATTTTATCGTAATATTATGTGGTCACTATGAAGTTAACTGTGTCTTGGTGTGGGTATACATAGGACACTGTCTGTGTATAGGGTATGACTATGAGTAAGCGCCTGTAGGAGGTGCAAAACGCGTCAGCCTTCTTATCTGTTTGCTCTCCTGGACGTTTGTCTCTATCAATTTTTCAAGCAATACATTTGGTCATTTTTACAGCACCTTTTTGTAGTGCCTGCTTGTTCCTTCTCTTACTCTCAGATAACACTGTCTAATAAAAATATGTTTAAAAAATTGCATAAAAAAAGTTATAGGGCTCAAAGAAATAAGGTCTCAGGTGTTAGAAAAAAAGGCATGCTAAGGACTTTCAAATAAAGATACATACATATACATGTCTAAATATTTATATATGTGTTTCTATGTGTAATACATATGTGTTTATGTGTGTAAATGTATCTACAGACGTATATACACATATAAAAACATAAATACATATATATAAGTACATTAGAGCCCTTTGCAGTCAAGTAGCTGAAGACATGAAAAATCATATTTATGTAATATTCCTATTTAATAAAGTGTTAAACAGTGTATGTACTGTAAATATTTCACATTCCAGTGTTCTAAACATAGAGGAATATATTTTAAGTATTTTTAAATAGATATATGTATATGTATGTATATATATATATATATATATATATATATATATATATATATATATATATATATATATATATATATATATATATATATATATATATATATATATATATATATATATTGGTATATATAATCTTCAAAAAAATATAAAGAAGAATGTATTTAAGAATAAATAGAACATTTTCTGCTACATGAATAACATTGGAATGTGAAATATTCATATTTCATGTCTGGTTATTGCACTTGAGAAAATGCTATCAGGTTGGCGCATGAATAAGCGTGTTATTTTTTTCTTCACTTTTTGCGATCCATTGAAGTCTATGGGGGAATACACTAACACGGTTGTAATATTCTAAAATTGGCTTTTTGCGTGCGTCGGATTAGAGCATGAGTGAAAACTTTTTAGTTTCAACTTGTAATATGCTTGCTACAAGACGTACACAAAAAGCCGAAGTCTAGTGGAGATAACGCACAATCGCAAACTACCACTCCACTTGTAATCTAGCTCTTCGATAAAATATGGAGAGAGACCTTATAACTTTTTAATGCAATTTCTTTTTAATGATTTTTATTAAACTGTTATTATGAGCATAACTGTACTTTTAAATGTCCTTTTTATGTGTTGCAATTGTACTTTTAAATGTCCTTTTTATGTGTTGCAATTGTACTTTATAAATGTCCTTTTTATGTGTTGCAATTGTACTTTTAAATGTCCTTTTTATGTGTTGCAATTGTACTTTATAAATGTCCTTTTTATGTGTTTTTTATTGCACTCAAGCAAACATATTTACTTTCAACTTGTAATACGCATGCTATGTCCGACGCGCACAAAAAGTCGATATAAATCACTTAGTGCTTGCGTGACACTCGCAATCTTGCACTTAATTGCCACACAATTCTTGACAAGGTTATATTTATTTATCCTGTAAAATTAGGTTGGGGTTCGAAGGGACTTTGAATATCTTGAGGGTGTTTAGTTGGGGGTCCAACATGTGTTGCATTATGTGTGATAGGTAGATAGATAGATAAATAGATAATGTGCACAATGCATACTCCTAAGGTGGTCTTAAATAGAACTTACTGTTTATAGAAATTAGAGCATTTATTATAACATTAGAATGGCACAACTAAGAATATGTTTTTCATAATCTATTGTGGATGAATGTGAAATTATATGAGTATTTTACTGAACTGTATAGTAATCATTCCCTCTGAATAAGTCAATTGAGAGACAAAGAAAACTCTGGATGAACAAACCAGGAATCATGTAATGCAGCTCAAAGTAAAGAACATTAACACAATGATCTGAAATTACTAATTTGATTTTATTTCCCTGGTATTTTTGTTTTAATCTTAAGTAATTGCTAACGAAATTGCAGTACTGTGATTGAAAGGCAATTAAAGAATTATAGAATTTAATAAACAAGAACATTTATTAAGATAAAAAGATTTAACAAAATGTAACAAGAGATATCACAACTTTTAAGGAAGAACAGACAATAGTTAACTTGAATATGTAAGATGTGAATTGGGAATATTAATATGTTTTCCACCATCATGTTTTTTGACACATTATATCATTTAAATACAGGCAAAAGTCTGTTATTCTTTATCGCTTGAGGGATATCCAAACTTACTGTATTTTTTATCGCTTGATGGATAGTCTAGGCAGGGGACATCAATTGTAGCCCTCCAGAGGTTTTGGAAATACATTTCCCATGATGCTCAACCAGTTGAAATGCTAAGCATTATGGGAAATGTAGTTGCAAAACTTCTGGAGGGCCACAATTGATGACCCCTGGTCTAGGGCTTGCTAACATTGCATCTCAAATAGTGCTAGTGTGCTAAATCCTTCACAGTAGACTTCTATGGATGCACACAGTAAAATTCATGTCGGATATCACTCAAGTACTCAGCCTAGGGTGCGGTAAACAGAAGGTGCGCAAGCATTGGAGTTCTTTGTGTAGTTCTGTGCTATGCTATTTATAACTGTATTTTGGATTGTGCTGAAGCACAATACCTAACTCACTTAATAAGAGTGCAATGAACAAGCTAGTAGCGTTACCGGTGCAATCCATTGAAAGTATAGGGCGTACTAAAAAAGTTTCACCCAAATTAAGATGCCTTTATTAACCACCCTGCTTCTCTCAGCCACTGCTTGCTGAGAAGAACCACCACTTGCAGGCCCTATTCCTCCCTGCAAACTGTCCACTGGGCCACCAACATACAACATCCCCGACACAAATTCACCTCCTGGAAGAGCCTGCGTTCCCGCCAGTGCCTCCTGCAAGAGACAATAAATTGGGAGTACCTGACGGGTTGCTACTAGGAGTGACATTAGCCCTCGCAGATGAAGGAGCCCAGCCACTTCAGCCAGGCCCCTGTCAGGTAGGGTGGAGGGGAAGGGAGAACCACCGGGCACTTCAGTCATGAAAGGGGTAGAGGATGCTGCCTTCGCAGAAAAGAGGGGAGCTGGAAAATCTCCCTCGGAACTTATTTACTTTTGCAAACACTCTTTATTGATGTGGTGTTAACTTGAAGTAATATTATATTTGATTGTGAGTAATAAAGACACTCATTTTGGAGCATCAACGAATCGGGCCCAAGGTACAACACTAGTTGTACCTTGGGCCCGATTCGTTGATGCTAAGATGCTCCACAGAATTCTCATACAAACGCTAGCACTACATAAACTCACCTCCACAAGATCACGTGCACACTAATGATGGGTAACACACATGCTTAAGACCTATTGCGCATGCGCATTGCAAATAGGTGGGATGTTTGCATATAATCAAACTGTGAATGCTAACTGGATGTGGAGCGGGATAATAGAGCTGGTTAACCAAGCACTTTTTTCTGGGTGTTCCAAGATCATCGCTCTCAACAGTTAGGAATAAAAGAAATTAGGTAAAAAAAATAAAAGTTTTATTATTAGAATATTTATGTTTATTTTCCCATTTTACTTGGTTACACTGTGCTACTGGTGCTACATAACTTACACCCTTGAGTGAACTAGTCATTTAATGTTAGAGATCTGGGGAGATAAGGCACTTGTTGTCAATATCTCAGACATCATTCCTAAGGGAGGTGAACTGCTTGTGCAATGCCGCCCCCTGCAGATTCGCAGCCAAACGGCCGCTAGCAGGTGGTGCCAATCAACCCGATCGTATACGATCGGGCAGATTGATGTCCACAGCCTCAGAGGAGACGTACGAGTTAAGGAGCAGTGGTCTGAAGGCTCGCACAGAAACAGCTGCATTGGTGCTGATTGACAGATTGTTAAATCGGCCCCTTAGTCTGCTGATATGGTTTTTAAATCCAGGTTTATCTCTCTCTTTTCAGGTAAAGATGTTGTTTGAATTTTATTATCTCTACTGGAGGCTAGAAAGTTTTGTTTCCTCGGGAGTCCAAAGGCTAGTCTGTAGCTTTTGTTTTCACCCTTTGTTGTCAGAACAAACAACAGAAGTCTGTTTTATCCTCTTAAAAATAAGGTTTCCTTGGCTCTGCCTGGAAGTTAGTTCGATCTGGATCAAGTTTAAGCATTTCAAAAAATATACTCCCTTTTCCAACTCTGCATAAAGGTATGGCCCCTTATCCAGAAGTTTTGGTAGGTGGCAAGTTGCGACTTTTTCTGGAGGCTTAGTTTTCAGTCTGTTCAGGATCCCTGGGTTTGTAGTATTGTTTCTCAGGGTTATTAGCTAGGGTTAGAATTAGGCCTCTCATATGAAGGATATTCTTACCTATGTTCATAAACCCTGTGAATGCGCAGTTTTCTTTGGATCTAGAATGTGAGTGATTGTTCCTGCTCCTTTGTTAGCATAGAAGTATGGTATTTTATTCAAATCTCTTTATTCTTCCTAAGAGGGAAGACACTTTCAGACCAGTTTTTTGGTTCTTTAAAATGGAAACTATTTTGACTAAACATGTGCGTTTCGTTTTGTTCCGAATCAAATTTCGGGCGAATTTGCCAAATTTGGAGATTCGAATTTCCGAATTACCCTAAGAAACTAAACTAATCCGAATGCATTTGTAACAAATAAATCCGAATTAGTTCGGATTTATTTGTTACATTCGAATGGCCATGGACTAATCACAATATAAAAATTAAATTTAGTGAGATTTAGTGAGATAGAACAGTGAAATTATGCCGTTTGTGTAACTTGGAACCATCTGAATCAACATAACACATACCAAACTTCCGAATTTACAAATTAAATCCGAAACGAATACATCCGAATTTATTTGAATCCGAAACAAATACATTTGAATGTATACGAATTTGAATCAATCCGAAACTAAATTCGAAAAAATCTTAATCGGTCCTAAATGAACGAAAACTAATTTTTCCACTGTGCACATGTGTAATTTGGACCATTCTGCTTTCAGTTTAGGTCAGTTTCTGTCCATATTAGTTTTTAAACTAATTTTAAACTTTAAACATATTTCATTATGTTTGAAGGTTTGCCTTTCTAGACAAGCACTTTCAGTTTGTTACTTTACCAGAATATTTATTAAATGTCTGGGAACCCTTTTGTCTGTAATCAGAATTCAAGGTATTGCAGTGTTTTCTTACCTGGCCAATATTTTGGTTCTGCTGTATTTCTCTCACTTTCAGACTGTTGCTGTTTCATTAACAATTTGGTTGGGAAATTAATTTTTAAAAAAGTTAGTGTTGGTGTTAGCTTGTCTAAAACTTCAGTCTTTCTTTTCTGACAGTTGCTGTTTTTGTATGGAGGCATTAGATGCTTTTCTGTTTGTTCCGTTTTATTTTAGGCCTTTTAAAGCTTTGTATGCTTCAGCAATGGTGTAGAGATCATACTCATATGTTTTTAAAGATTTATCTAGATTACAGGACAAGGTAGTCCCTGTCTGGGTGGCTATATTATCAATTTATTATGCAGGGGGATTTTATTGCTAATCCTTTTTGTTTTGTGAGCTCTTCTGATGCAATTCTTTCACATTGGTTGGGCCATCTGGGGGTCTCTGAGGTTACAAGGGGTTTGGTTTCCTTGGGAGACAAGGTTGCCAATTAATGTTTTTGTAGCGTTCTGTCCTTCAGACCTGGCCTCAGTTCAAAAGGGAGTCAGACAATGTCACAGCAGTGTCCTATATTAATCTTCAGGGGGGGATTCATGGTTCCCTAACTATGAATGACGTGTCTCAAATTATTTCCTGGGCAGAAGCTAACTGTTGCCTGATTTCTGCAGTTCATGTTCCATGGGTGAACAACTGGGAAGCAGTTTTTTTCATGTCAGTCACTGCATCCAGGGGAGTGGTCTCTTTATCTAGATGTTTTCTATCAGATATTGGATCTTTGGGATCTCCCAGAGATAGATCTGATGTGTTTTTTGACTGAAGAATAAAACTATCAGAATTGATGTGAGGTCTAGGGACCCTCAGAGGAGTTTGTGGTAACTTTGGTATCTTCATGGTGGTTTTGTCTGGCTTGTGTTTTTCCTCCTCTAATACTGTCCAGAGGGATTAATTAGATCAGACTGGTATTCAGATCTGTTTCAGATATCGAGTTGTCCTCCTAGGTTTTTTCCTTTGCGTTTGGAACTTTTGTCTCAAGGTATGTTTTTTCCATCAGAATCTTGATTCTCTAAGCTTAAAGGGACACTGAACCCAATTTTTTTCTTTTGTGATTCAAATAGAGCATGTAATTTTAAGCAACTTTCTAATTTACTCCTATTATCACTTTTTCTTTGTTCTCTTGCTATCTTTATTTGAAAAAGAAGGCATCTAAGCTTTTTATTTGGTTCAGAACTCTGGACAGCGCTTTTTAATTGGTGGATAAATGTATCCACCAATCAGCAAGAACAACCCAGGTTGTTCAGCAAAAATGGGCCGGCATCTAAACTTACATTCTTGCATTTCAAATAAAGATACCAAGAGAATGAAGAAAATTTGATAATAGGCGTAAATTAGAAAGTTGCTTAAAATTTCATGCTCTATCTAAATCACAAAAGAAAAATTCTGGGTTCAGTGTCCCTTTAATGGTATGGCGATTGTATGGTTAGTTCTCAGGAAGAGAGGCTTTTGTGATTCTGTTGTGGAGATCTGGATACAGGTCAACAAACCTATGATTAAGATTATTTGTCATTGGGCCTGGAAGGCCTTTTATTATCTGGTTGGTTTATGGTCTATCTGCCTGCTTTTCAATGGTCAGATTTCTGCTCTTTTTTACTTTTGTCCCATTAGAAAACTGTTATACCTTCTGTTATTCATAGTTTTGTTCTAGCTTTGGTTAGAATGTTACCTGTTCTTAAAGGGACAAGTCACCCTCAGAATTTTTGTTATTTAAAAAGAAAGATAATGCCTTTATTACCCTTTCCCCAGTTTTGCATAACCAACACTGTTATAGAAATACTCTTTTTACCTCTGTGATTGCCTTGTATCTAAGCCTCTGCAAACTGCCCCCTTATTTCAGTTATTTTGACAGACTTGCATTTTAGCCAATCAGTGCTCACTCCAGGGTAACTTCAAGTGCATGAGCTCAATGTTATCTATATGAAACACATGAACTAATGCCCTCTAGTGGTCAAAATGCATTCAGATTAGAGACAGTCTTCAAAGTCTATGAAATTTGCATATGAACCTCCTAAAAACATAATTTATGTAAGAACTTACCTGATAAATTAATTTCTTTCATATTGGCAAGAGTCCATGAGCTAGTGACATAGGGGATATACAATCCTACCAGGAGGGGCAAAGTTTCCCAAACCTCAAAATGCCTATTAATACACCCCTCACCACACCCACAATTCAGTTTAACGAATAGCCAAGCAGTGGGGTGATAAAGAAAAGAGTAGAAAGCATCAACAAAGGAAATTTGGGAATAATTGTGCTTTATACAAAAAATCATAACCACCATAAAAAAGGGTGGGCCTCATGGACTCTTGCCAATATGAAAGAAATGAATTTATCAGGTAAGTTCTAACATAAATTATGTTTTCTTTCATGTAATTGGCAAGAGTCCATGAGCTAGTGACATATGGGATATCAATACCCAAGATGTGGAGTCTTCCACTCAAGAGTCACTAGAGAGGGAGGGAATAAAAATAAAAACAGCCATATTTCGCTGAAAAAATTAATCCACAACCCAAAAAATAAGTTTATTTTCATTTTTGAAAGAAAAAAACTTAAATCAAAAAGCAGAAGAATCAAACTGAAACAGCTGCCTGAAGAACTTTTCTACCAAAAACTGCTTCCAAAGAAGCAAATACATCAAAACGGTAGAATTTAGTAAATGTATGCAAAGAGGACCAAGTCGCCGCTTTGCAAATCTGATCAACTGAAGCTTCATTCTTAAAAGCCCACAAAGTGGAGACTGATCTAGTAGAATGAGCTGTAATTCTCTGAGGCGGGGCCTGACCCGACTCCAAATAAGCTTGATGAATCAAAAATTTCAACCAAGAAGCCAAGGAAATAGCAGAAGCCTTCTGACCTTTCATAGGACCAGAAAATAAAACAAATAGACTGGAAGTCTTCCTGAAATCTTTAGTAGCTTGCACATAATATTTCAAAGCTCTTATCACATCCAAAGAATGTAAGGATCTCTCCAAAGAATTCTTAGGATTAGGACACAAGGAAGGGAAAACAATTTCTCTACTAATGTTGTTAGAATTCACAACCTTAGGTAAAAATTGAAAAGAAGTCCGCAAAACTGCCTTATCCTGATGAAAAATCAGAAAAGGAGACTCACAAGAAAGAGCAGATAGCTCAGAAGCTCTTCTAGCAGGAAAAATAGCCAAAAGGAACAACACTTTCCAGGAAAGTAGTTTAATGTCCAAAGAATGCATAGGCTCAAATGGAGGAGCCTTTAAGGCCTTCAGAACCAAATTAAGACTCCAAGGAGGAGAAATTGATTTAATGACAGGCTTAATACGAACTAAAGCCTGTACAAAACAGTGAATATCAGGAGGTATAGCAATCTTTCTGTGAAATAAAACAGAAAGAGTGGAGATTTGACCTTTCAAGGAACTTGCAGACAAACCCTTATCCAAACCATCCTGAAGGAACTGTAAAATTCGAGGAATTCTAAAAGAATGCCAGGAGAATTTATGAGAAGAACACCATGAAATGTAAGTCTTCCAAACTATATAATAAATCTTCCTAGAGACAGATTTACGAGCTTGTAACATAGTATTAATCACTGAGTCAGAGAAACCTCTATGACTTAGAACTAAGTGTTCAATTTCCATAGCTTCAAATTTAATGATTTGAGATCCTGATGGAAAAACGGACCTTGAGATAGTAGGTCCGGCCGTAATGGAAGTGGCCAAGGCGGGCAACTGGACATCCGAACCAGATCCGCATACCAAAACCTGTGTGGCCATGCTGGAGCCACCAGCAACACAAAAGACTGTTCCATGATGATTTTGGAGATCACTCTTGGAAGGAGAACTAGAGGTGGGAAGATGTAAGCAGGTTGATAACACCAAGGAAGTGTCAGCGCATCCACTGCTTCCGCCTGAACATCCATGGACCTGGACAGGTATCTGGGAAGTTTCTTGTTTAGATGAGAGGCCATGAGATCTATCTCTGGAAGCCCCCACATCTAAACAATCTGAGAAAACACATCTGGATGTAGAGACCACTCCCCTGGATGTAAAGTCTGGAGGCTGAGATATTCCGCCTCCCAATTGTCTACGCCTGGGATATGCACCGCAGAGATTAGACAGGAGCTGGATTCCACCCAGGCAAGTATCCAAGATACTTCTTTCATAGCTTGGGGACTGTGAGTCCCACCCTGATGATTGACATAAGCCACAGTTGTGATATTTTCTGTCTGAAAACAAATGAACGGTTCTCTCTTTAGCAGAGGCCAGAACTGAAGAGCCCTTAGAATTGCACGGAGTTCTAAAATATTTATTGGTAATCTCGCCCCTTGTGCTGTCAGAGATCCCCAAACAGCTCCCCAACCTGAAAGACTTGCATCTGTTGTGATCACAGTCCAGGTTGGGCGAACAAAAGAAGCCCCTTGAACCAAACCATGGTGATCTATCCACCATGTCAGAGAGTGTCGTACATTGGGATTCAAGGATATTAATTGTGATATCTTTGTATAATCCCTGCACCATTGATTCAGCATACAAAGCTGTAGAGGTCTCATGTGGAAATGAGCAAAGGGGATTGCGTCCGATGCTGCAGTCATGAGACCTAAAACTTCCATGCACAGAGCCACTGAAGGGAATGACTGAGACTGAAGGAGCCGGCATGCTGCGATCAATTTTAAACATCTCTTGTCTGTTAGAGACAGAGTCATGGACACTGAATATATCTGGAAGCCTAAAAAGGTGACCCTTGTCTGAGGAATCAAGAAACTTTTTGGTAAATTGATCCTCCAACCATGTTTCCGAAGAAACAACTCTAGTTGATTCATGTGAGATTCTGCAGTATGTAAAGACTGAGCTAGTACCAATATATTGTCCAAATAAGGAAACACTGCAATACCCTGTTCTCTGATTACAGATAGTAGGGCACCCAGAACCTTTGAAAAGATTCTTGGAGCTGTTGCTAGGGCAAATGGAAGAGCAACAAATTGGTAATGCTTGTCTAGAAAACAGAATCTCAGAAACTGAAAATGTTCTGGATGAATCGAAATATGAAGGTATGCATCCTGCAAGTCTATTGTGGACATATAATGTCCTCGCTGAACAAAAGGCAGAATAGTCCTTATAGTCACCATCTTGAAAGTTGGTACTCTTACATAACTTTTCAAAATTTTTAGATCCAGAACTGGTCTGAATAAATTTTCTTTCTTCTGTACAATGAATAGGTTTGAATAAAACCACAAACCTTGTTCCTGAGGCGGAACTGGCACGATTACCCCTGAAGACTCCAGATCTGAAACACACTTCAGAAAAGCCTGAGCTTTTACTGGATTTACAGGGATGCGTGAGAAAAAATCTTCTCACAGGAGGTCTTACTTTGAATTCTATTCGATACCCTTGAGAGACAATGCTCTGAATCCAAAAATCCTTGAAAAAAACTTAATCTGCCCCCGACCAGCTGAGCTGGCATGAGGGCCGCACCTTCATGCGGATTTAGGGGCTGACTTTTGTTTCCTAAATGGCTTGGATTTATTCCAATTTGAGGAAGGCTTCCAATTGGAAGCAGATTCCTTGGGGGAAGGATTGAGTTTTTGTTCTTTATTCTGATGAAAGGAACGAAAACGGTTAGCAGCCTTAGATTTAGCCTTAGGTTTTTTTATCCTGAGGCAAAAAAACTCCTTTTCCCCCAGTGATAGTTGAAATAATAGAATCCAACTGAGAACCAAATAAATTATTACCTTGGAAAGAAAGAGATAGTAATCTAGATTTAGATGTCATATCAGCAGTCCAAGATTTAAGCCACAAAGATCTTCTAGCTAAAACAGCTAAAGACATGGATCTAACATCAGTTTTGATAATATCAAAAATGGCATCACAAATAAAACGGTTCAGGGTGTTGTCCTCCTATGTAGGTGCGCTCAGGGAACAAACAAAGATGGTAGTCGACGGCTTCCAAAATCGTAGAAACCAGGCTGCTCTTCCGATATAGACAGGGTAAGTAGTAGTATCTGTAGCGAAGGAAA
Source organism: Bombina bombina (assembly GCF_027579735.1). Classification (NCBI taxonomy): domain Eukaryota; kingdom Metazoa; phylum Chordata; class Amphibia; order Anura; family Bombinatoridae; genus Bombina; species Bombina bombina. The sequence goes on along the minus strand of NC_069503.1, from coordinate 557,454,040 downwards.
GAAGGCGCCAAATAGGGTGATATCGCTACAAACAAATATAATGGCAAAGTGATAAAGAATATTACTCACAAGCTAAGCGGCACTGGATTGTGCCTACACAAGCGGACCAGGACCTCAGCGTCGCCCGGAAGACCAACCAAGGAAAAATCCAATCGATGGTCAGGAACACGCTACCCACAGCCAATCAGGGCCCGAAGCGGTAACACACCTTCCTTTCAAAACCTACGGGTCTCTACACTCCCAGCTGGGAATAGATGATACACCACAGGTGCCGGGAAATTACTCCAATTCCTCGGTAGTGGTAAAGGAAATAGAATAGTGGATAAAGGGGAGAACAAACTCCAGCAGGATATATAAAAACAAGTTTATTAAAATGTTTTTAAAAAGCAACGCGTATTATAGCCTGATGAAACACAGAGTCGTTTCATCAGGCTATAATACATCTTCTAAACAGCCTGCTGCTTATAAACCTCCTCTATCCAATTGAAACAGTCCTGGTACACACACCCAATTAATGGATTCTCTGTAACTTAATACTGTTGTTAACCCTTGAGTGCTTAGAAATAATAAAGTGCTATTGTATTTAAAAACAAAACATATATAAACAAATGCATTTCATACAAATAAAATGTAACAATCAATTACGCCTAATATACAAAAATTCTACTAAATGTTATGAAATGGATAAAAAATAAAAAATAATTACTTACACACTAGTATATAAAGTTATTAAAATTACCTTAAAGTACAGACTTCCACCCATATCAATTCATATACCATCTATTTATATGTCATTTACAGCACTTGGTGGATCTGACCAATACTTACATTATCATTATATTATACAGTGAAACTGGCACCTTATATACCCATGTGCTAATGTAACCTAAAACTGATAAACAAAATACCGTTTATATATAAGATTCTTGTTTTTTAGTTGATTATAATATTTTAATTTAAACATTTTAACAACTCGATATATGATGGTTATTTTGGACTCCCTAAAACCGACCCATATACATACAGTTGTTTAATGTGCCAACCATTCCCATATCAATACAAGGTATAATCTATTCTATTTTCCTTATTGCTACAAATTATATACTTGTGTATTTGTGTATAATAAGTAAAAGTATTACTTGACAAATGGGGGCAATTAGGTATCTAGGTCGATATTCCCTAGAACTTTAGCTCTATATACAGAGGTCATTATAGACCAGTGTTATTAAATAAACCCCACTGTTATTAGAATGTGCTTAAGGGCTACCAAATTTTAGTCTTGAAATGCAGCAAGATCAATATTCATGTTTAGGCCTGAGGGGTACAACGTTTGAAGTCTATAGATCCAAAACGTCTCCCTCTGTCTTAGCCTAAAAAAGCGATTGTAAAAATCAGATCCAGGGATATGTTCTATAGGTGTAATTTTCATACAATGCAAATTCCCACTGTGTTTTAGATTACAATGTCTGGACACACTATGTAGCTTAAAATTATGTGGGGCATGCGTCTGAGTTTGAGATGGTCGGAACATTTTAGAAACATTAAGGCTAATTTTAAGCTACATAGTGTGTCCAGACATTGTAATCTAAAACACAGTGGGAATTTGCATTGTATGAAAATTACACCTATAGAACATATCCCTAGATCTGATTTTTACAATTTCTTTTTCAGGCTAAGACAGAGGGAGACGTTTTGGATCTATAGACTTCAAACGTTGTACCCCTCAGGCCTAAACATGAATATTGATCTTGCTGCATTTCAAGACTAAAATTTGGTAGCCCTTAAGCACATTCTAATAACAGTGGGGTTTATTTAATAACACTGGTCTATAATGACCTCTGTATATAGAGCTAAAGTTCTAGGGAATATCGACCAGCACCTATCAGGTGAGATACCTAATTGCCCCCATTTGTCAAGTAATACTTTTACTTATTATACACAAATACACAAGTATATAATTTGTAGCAATAAGGAAAATAGAATAGATTATACCTTGTATTGATATGGGAATGGTTGGCACATTAAACAACTGTATGTATATGGGTCGGTTTTAGGGAGTCCAAAATAACCATCATATATCGAGTTGTTAAAATGTTTAAATTAAAATATTATAATCAACTAAAAAACAAGAATCTTATATATAAACGGTATTTTGTTTATCAGTTTTAGGTTACATTAGCACATGGGTATATAAGGTGCCCGTTTCACTGTATAATATAATGATAATGTAAGTATAGGTCAGATCCACCAAGTGCTGTAAATGACATATAAATAGATGGTATATGAATTGATATGGTGGAAGTCTGTGCTTTAAGGTAATTTTAATAACTTTATATACTAGTGTGTAAGTAATTATTTTTTATTTTTTATCCATTTCATAACATTTAGTAGAATTTTTGTATATTAGGCGAAATTGATTGTTACATTTTATTTGTATGAAATGCATTTGTTTATATATGTTTTGTTTTTAAATACAGTAGCACTTTATTATTTCTAAGCACTCAAGGGTTAACAACAGTATTAAGTTACAGAGAATCCATTAATTGGGTGTGTGTACCAGGACTGTTTCAATTGGATAGAGGAGGTTTATAAGCAGCAGGCTGTTTAGAAGATGTATTATAGCCTGATGAAACGGCTCTGTGTAGCCGAGAAACGCATTGCTTTTTAAAAACATTTTAATAAACTTGTTTTTATATATCCTGCTGGAGTTTGTTCTCCCCTTTATTCACTATTCTATTTCCTTTACCACTACCGAGTAATTGGAGTAATTTCCCGGCACCTGTGGTGTATCATCTATTCCCAGCTGGGAGTGTAGAGACCCGTAGGTTTTGAAAGGAAGGTGTGTTGCAGCTTCGGGCCCTGATTGGCTGTCGGTAGCGTGTTCCTGACCATCGATTGGATTTTGCCTTGGTTGGTCTTCCGGGCGACGCTGAGGTCCCGGTCCGCTTGTGTAGGCACAATCCAGTGCCGCTTGGCTTGTGAGTAATATTCTTTATCACTTTGCCATTATATTTTTTGTAGCGATATCACCCTATTTGGCGCCTTCTTTCCTTCACTACAGATACTACTACTTACCCTGTCTATATCGGAAGAGCAGCCTGGTTTCTACAATTTTGGAAGCCGTCGACTACCATCTTTGTTTGTTCCCTGAGCGCTCCTACATAGGAGGACGACACCCTGAACTGTTTGTATCATTTGCCGATTTTTTCGGCCTAAGGTTGCTGCCGGACATTCATTACCTCTAAGGACTTTTTGTGCTAAGTATACACGTTTGATAGATAGATGATCTGATGATTGAATGTGATTACTATTGTTTATTTATATTGATGGAGATTTTTTAGTTTTAATATTTTTATCACGAATACATATTTGATATATGTTATATATTACACTTAGGTACTCACAGTAATATCAATCACTGGTGAGGCAGATTGGGATATTATTTGTATTATAATATACACGTATGGTTGTCTGAATTTAGCTAAGATTCCATTTTAAGGCCTGGTTGGTAGGATTTGAATATCAATAGGCATTCGTTTTTGCAATTTTAGTTAGAATTTATAGATTTTTTATCACATAAGATTTAAAGAATTATTATCATTTTAGACACTACCATTTTGGAAAAATTTAATAGCCTACGAATGTTTGGCGCATATCACAATTATACACTGAATTTGCAGTAAGTGACAAATACTATTAATCACTATTTTGGGTATATAGAATAATTTGTTATAATCCAATAGATAACTTTTTTATGATCACATTATTAGAATTGTTTTAATATTGATAAGGATAACCAATTGTACTTTATATATTAGTAAGTGTTAGATAAGTAAAGGTAGAACAATAGTAATTATTGGGATTACATCTTCTATTAAATTTATAGATTTTAATAATTCAATACTTTATAAGAAATTAACTATTTTATCTGTTAATGAAAGACAAAATAAGAGGTTATTATTAGTATCCCATGTAGGATTGGCACAGGTGGCCCCTGGTGAGGATGGTCCCATTGACAACATGTCCATTCATACGTTATTCTCTAAATTAGAGAATTTAATTAATGACAAATGCAGGCACTGGTTGGATGCTGAGATGCTCCAAAAATATGTTGATGCCAACCAAGTTCCTAGAGGACATAGGATTTTCAAAAGCTGTTCATTTAAAGATGACCAATCTTTGAATGTTAAATAGGAAGAAACTCTTACCACTTGTTCAGTAACCTTAATGAAAATTTTGATTGCGTATCGCAAGACACTTGTTGATCAAATATCAAAAGAAATAGAAATTGTTCAACTGGGTCTTGATAAATTTAAAAACACTAAACAATATGGGGAACTAAACGAGTTGGTCTTACAGAAAACTGATATTTATGAGAAAGAATTGATGGAAACAAAAAATCGTAAATTAGCTAGGGATAATGAAGATTATCTGAAGGTTGAAGTGTATACTTATAACAAAAAGAAAACACAGATTGAAAATACAAATAATAAGGACCACATAGATGAAGAACAGAGGATGACATTAGATACACCTACATATCCCAACCAGGATGAGGGTAGATGGTTGGTAGTCAACCATCACAAAAATAAAAATAAGAATAAAAGCAAAAACAAAAATAATAATTGGACTGGGAATAGCAATTTTAGATATCAAGATAGGGACTATAGGCAAAATCAATATAGCCAACAAAGATTCTTTGATAATCAGCATCAGGTGATTAATCGAAGTGAGTAATTTAATGGACCTTCTGCCCATAATAATTATGGGCAGGGTAGAAATGAAAGAGAGTATTATCACCAAAACCGTGAAAGGAGTCATTATGACCAGAATTATAGAGGAAGGAATTCCCATGAGCAATACAACTATCGTAGACCCCATGTGAATGAACAATGGCACAATACTAAATCAGTTCCTAGGGATCAATCTTCTCATTTAAGAACGCCTATAGGGGCCAGTAATCTGGATTCCCCACAAGATAGAAGAGAGCTCTTTTTTCCTGAGATGAGCACATCAAATAGGTTCAATGTTTTGAACAATATTGACTCACAAGAATATGATGGTAGACCATCTGATTGCACGGGGATTAGGAATGACCAACAAGTAACAACTTCACATCATTTTTTAGATCAGCGCCCCAGACAGCCAATATGGAAACAAAAAAAGATTGCCAGCTACTTAGAGCCTGTCGTCAGCCTTACATCTACACTAAAAGGAAAAAGGCCTCACATAAACGAGGATGTAGAGGACAAAATACAGCCCTCAAAAAGGCGCGATTACGGGCTCTGAGCAGTGGAATCTTTAATTTGTCTTCCCATCACCTAACCAATGATGAGGTGAGGGTTTTAGGGAAGGGATTGTCTTTTAGCCCGTCTAATTCGCACAATGTATTTTCCCTTTTTGTGGATTTGAACAGGTTCACCCAGAAGCTTTCTATGCAAAAATATTTTGCAGAGAAAAGATTAAAAGAGGAATCTAGTATACCAATTCTAACAGATAATATGGACCCTAGGCTCAATAATCAAATTCTCCCTGTTTTTGAACCTGAATCTTTAGTGGACCAATTATGTGAAGGTTTTATTCACACATCATTCAGGAACAAATCTAACTATGCTCCAAAACCAGTGAACAATTCCCATATAGAAATATTTAGACAACTTGTGAGTGACGAATTAGACCGGATCCCCAAAGGTATAGATAAGAACAAAAGGGGTAACCTGTATAAGAATGAGAAACAAGCATTGGAAACCTTAAGGAATGACAAATCTATTGTCATCAGACAGGCCGATAAAGGCGGAGGAGTTGTCATTCAGGATCTGACTGACTACTTAGCGGAGGCCGGGAAGATCCTGAATGACAAAACCTACTACATCAAATTAAAATCTGACCCCACCTTGAAATATTTGGCAGCTTTGCGAGATATAGTCGAATGCGCTTTTAAGGAAGGTATTGTGAATAAGAAAGAAAAAGAATACCTTGTTCCCACAGAACCTAATCGTGCATTCTACTATCACTTGCCAAAATTGCACAAGGACCCTAGATGTCCCCCTGGCCGCCCGATAATATCGTGAATTGGCAGTTTAACAGACAATGCTTCCTCATACGTTGATTTCTTTTTACAGAAATATGTTGTTGGCCTTGACTCGTATATACAAGATTCATCAGATCTGATCAGCAAACTTGAACAGATTCACATCACACGTGACCTGATTTGGATCACGTGTGATGTCCAAGCTTTATACTCCAACATTATACATGACTTAGGAATAAAGGCCGTATATGGATTTCTTGAAACAGATCTATACCTGCCAGACTCCCAGAAACATTTTATTATTTCATTAATATCATTCATTTTACATCATAATTATTTTATTTTCCAGGATGAGTTTTTTCTCCAGGTTAAGGGGACGGCCATGGGTACCAGGTTCGCCCCAAGTTATGCTAATCTTTTTATGGGGTCATTCGAACAGCAATATATATATGACTCCAGATTTGGGGCGAGCCTGGTATACTATGGCCGGTATATAGATGATTTGGTAGTAGTATGGAGGGGCGATAGGTCATCAGCTGAGGAGTTTGTGAGACATCTCAATAACAACAATAAGGGTCTTAAATTCACTTGTACAATTGACACAAAAATGGTTGTTTTTCTGGATCTCAATCTATCCTTTGATGAGGATAAGATTATTACTAGGACCCATTTTAAACAAGTAGATTGTAATAGCTACTTAGATTATAGAAGCAACCATTATCTCCCCTGGAAAAGGAACGTACCATATGGTCAGTTCAAACGGGTTCGGAGAAATTGTAGTAGTCCACAAGATTATGAAATACAGAGTAAAATCTTAAAGGATAGATTTAAAGAAAAAAGTTACCCAGAAGGAATTGTTAATAGTGCCTATGAAAGAGCAAAGAAGGATTATAGAAATAAATACTTCGAAAAAAAGCAAGTGAATATACAGTATCAGGATAAGAATAGGAACCAGCCACTCTTTATTACAGAATATAATAGTAACTATGATGTGACCAAGAAGAGTATTAACAAGCACTGGAAAATTCTATTAAAAGACCCTATATTGGGCCCAATATTAGACCCTACACCTACGATTGTCTACAAAAGAGCACCCAATTTAAAAAGAATTCTGGCACCTAGTAAAATAGTGAAAAATAAAAATACAGATAGAAATAACTTATCTAATGTAGTAAACGTTAGAGGAAATAATACAACTTGCGGGATACAAAGAAAGGGTAGTTATAAATGCCAAAATAAGAAATGTAAAATGTGCAAATATATAACACATAATGTGAACACTTTTCAGTCCACTGTAACATCCAGAACATATAAAATGAGGAGCCGGATGACTTGTGCATCTAATTACGTAGTCTATCTTTTGTCTTGTATTTGTGGGTGCCAGTATGTGGGGCGCACCTGCAGGCGTCTGAGTTTGAGATGGTCTGAACATTTTAGAAACATTAAGGCTAATTTTAAGCTACATAGTGTGTCCAGACATTGTAATCTAAAACACAGTGGGAATTTGCATTGTATGAAAATTACACCTATAGAATATATCCCTAGATCTGATTTTTTACAATCGCTTTTTTAGGCTAAGATAGAGGGAGACGTTTTGGATCTATAGACTTCAAACGTTGTACCCCTCAGGCCTAAACATGAATATTGATCTTGCTGCATTTAAAGACTAAAATTTGGTAGCCCTTAAGCACATTCTAATAACAGTGGGGTTTATTTAATAACACTGGTCTATAATGACCTCTGTATATAGAGCTAAAGTTCTAGGGAATATCGACCAGCACCTATCAGGTGAGATACCTAATTGCCCCCATTTGTCAAGTAATACTTTTACTTATTATACACAAATACACAAGTATATAATTTGTAGCAATAAGGAAAATAGAATAGATTATACCTTGTATTGATATGGGAATGGTTGGCACATTAAACAACTGTATGTATATGGGTCGGTTTTAGGGAGTCCAAAATAACCATCATATATCGAGTTGTTAAAATGTTTAAATTAAAATATTATAATCAACTAAAAAACAAGAATCTTATATATAAACGGTATTTTGTTTATCAGTTTTAGGTTACATTAGCACATGGGTATATAAGGTGCCAGTTTCACTGTATAATATAATGATAATGTAAGTATTGGTCAGATCCACCAAGTGCTGTAAATGACATATAAATAGATGGTATATGAATTGATATGGGTGGAAGTCTGTGCTTTAAGGTAATTTTAATAACTTTATATACTAGTGTGTAAGTAATTATTTTTTATTTTTTATCCATTTCATAACATTTAGTAGAATTTTTGTATATTAGGCGAAATTGATTGTTACATTTTATTTGTATGAAATGCATTTGTTTATATATGTTTTGTTTTTAAATACAATAGCACTTTATTATTTCTAAGCACTCAAGGGTTAACAACAGTATTAAGTTACAGAGAATCCATTAATTGGGTGTGTGTACCAGGACTGTTTCAATTGGATAGAGGAGGTTTATAAGCAGCAGGCTGTTTAGAAGATGTATTATAGCCTGATGAAACGGCTCTGTGTAGCCGAGAAACGCGTTGCTTTTTAAAAACATTTTAATAAACTTGTTTTTATATATCCTGCTGGAGTTTGTTCTCCCCTTTATCCACTATTCTATTTCCTTTACCACTACCGAGGAATTGGAGTAATTTCCCGGCACCTGTGGTGTATCATCTATTCCCAGCTGGGAGTGTAGAGACCCGTATGTTTTGAAAGGAAGGTGTGTTGCCGCTTCGGGCCCTGATTGGCTGTCGGTAGCGTGTTCCTGACCATCGATTGGATTTTGCCTTGGTTGGTCTTCCGGGCGACGCTGAGGTCCCGGTCCGCTTGTGTAGGCACAATCCAGTGCCGCTTGGCTTGTGAGTAATATTCTTTATCACTTTGCCATTATATTTGTTTGTAGCGATATCACCCTATTTGGCGCCTTCTTTCCTTCGCTACAGATACTACTACTTACCCTGTCTATATCGGAAGAGCAGCCTGGTTTCTACGATTTTGGAAGCCGTCGACTACCATCTTTGTTTGTTCCCTGAGCGCACCTACATAGGAGGACGACATCCTGAACCGTTTGTATCATTTGCCGATTTTTTCGGCCTAAGGTTGCTGCCGGACTTTCACTACCTCTAAGGACTTTTTGTGCTAAGTATACACGTTTGATAGATAGATGATCTGATGATTGAATGTGATTACTATTGTTTATTTATATTGATGGAGATTTTTTTTCTTTTTTTTTTTTTTTTTAACAATAGTTTTTATTGGTTTTGCAATAGAAAAAAATACAGTAAATTATTACATAGGTGAAATTTCACGATCAGTACGTAAATTAACAAAGAGATAAGGGATCTTCCCAATCAACATATAAACTAGGATAGGACCAACAATTTGTGTGACTGAGTGGGTGGACCTCCGTAGGCGGATCTGGTTATGGGTCAGTTCAAGAATTCTCACCTTCCGGAGGTCACTGAGCCCCTTGACAGAGAACTATACCTCCGCTGGAGTGTCTCCAAGGAAGGAAAAAAAAAAATGTCCATTTTCACAATATCTGGTGTACAGTCTCTGCGCACTGCAATTTCACAAATAAAAACCTTCTAACATTGTGGAACCAGAATGTAATATAACAGAAAGTAATAAACAGAGAAGAAGGAGAGGAGAAGAGAGACAAAAGAATGGAAAAGGGGAAAAGAAGAGGGAAGGGGATAGGGAAGGGGATTGATGCAGAGACAACCCTGGAGTTGGTGTATGGTATTGGCTAGTTGACCTCTACTTCTACGTCTGCATCTATTAAGTTTTGGGCAGCTGTAGATCTACTGGGTAGCTTTGCCCTCCAGTATAACAATTGGGTCTTGCAATATAGGTGGGGGGGGATTCTATTTAGGGGTGATGGAGTCCCAGTAAAACCTGAGATCTGCATAGAATGCAGACTTGTTTCTTTTGTAGTAGCCATATTCCTCGCATGAGAGCATCTCGTCTGTTTTTTTAATCCACTGTTCTGGTGTTGGAATTGAGGGTGACCAGTGTAGGGCAATGAGGGATTTCGCACAGTTAAGGCCTATGCGTATCAGTGTCTGTCTAATTGTGCATTTGATTGGCGGGGTTTCATTTAAGAGGACTAGCCTAGGGCTTAGGGAAAAGTCTGTCTCAACTAATTTTTTAAAGGTATACTCTACACCATGCCAAAGGGGGCCCAATCTTGGACAAGACCACCACATGTGCAACATGGTGCCCTGTCCACCACATCCCCTCCAACAGAATGACGTAGCGGTAGGATAAATGTTATTCAGCCTGGATGGCGTTAAGTACCATCGTAGTAATACTTTATAGTTAAGCTCTATGATTTTGGGGGATGTGGAGGAGGTGCGCGTATTCTGGAAGATTTGTAACCATTGTGTGGTATCTAGGGTCGTGCCCAGTTCCTGCTGCCATCGGGCTGTATATGGAGGTAGTGGAGGGGTCTGTGCTTTTTGTAGTAGTACTTTGGCTAGTGACAGTGAGCCCTTAGCAATTTTCTCAGTTAGGCAGATTTGTTCAAATGGGGTTGGGGTTCTGAGGAGGTCTTGCTTATTGTGAGTTGTCTGAATAAAATGTTGTAATTGTGCAAATTTAAGCCATGGAGCAAAGAATCCCCGGAATATTTGTGTAAGCTCTTCTCTAGTCTTAAGTTTACCTTGAGTGAGTAGTCGGGTGATGGGGATGGAATCTAACAGTTCGTGGACTATAGTGTCTTTTTTCCTAGGTTCGTACCCTCCCATTAGTTCTATGTTGGGAAAGATCGGGGTAAGTGGAGATGTTGGGGTGGACAGAGCTGGGGTTGTCTTAAGTAATTGGTCCCATGTGTTAAAGATGTGCCTGTAGAGTGGGGACGTCGCGCATAGGGGGGTGCGTCTGGACCTAGGGAGCCAGCACAAGGGGCCGGGGTTAGGTGATTTAAGCAGCTGTGAGTCAACTGCCACCCAGGCCTTAGAGTCTCTTCTACAATGCCAGTCAAGAATTCTTTGTAGGGTAACCGCTTGGTAGTATAGACGTAGGTCTGGAAGACCCAGCCCCCCACTCTGTAGGGATCTATACATAGTTCCTCTCGGTATTCTCGGGCAGAGTCTTCCCCACACAAAGCTGTTAATGGCTTTTTGCAATTGTTGTATAAAAGCTTTCGGGACTGTGATGGGCATAGCTTGTAGTATATATAGGATTTTGGGGAGTATAGTCATTTTAATTGATTGTATTCTACCCCACCACGATAGTGATTTGTCTTTCCAGGTAGATAATGAGTGCTGGATAGAGTGTAGGAGCAGTTGGTAGTTGAGGGCAAACCAGCTGGATGGGTTAGAGGTTAATACTATGCCTAAGTACTTCAAGTGTGAGTTTTGAATTTTAAATGGGCAAGTTTTAATGAAATTTGCAAAGTTCTTGGGGGTCATGGTAATGTTTAAAAGCTCTGATTTAGTGTAGTTGATGAGGAAATGTGAGTAACTACTGAATTTGTCAAATTCTGTGGTTAGACTGGGTAGGGAGAGTGCTGGGGAAGTGAGGGTGAGTAGGACATCATCGGCAAACATGGCTAGTTTGTGAGTATCTGGACCAATGGTAATCCCATGAATGTTTGGGTTTTGCCTGACATGGCAAGCCAGGACCTCCATTGTGAGGACGAATAAGATGGGGGAGAGAGGGCAGCCCTGCCTTGTCCCGTTGTGTATGTTAAAGCTTTGTGAGAGGACTCCATTAGTGCGGACTTTAGCAGAGGGGCCATTATATAATTGGAAAATGCGCTTGATCATTAGTTCCCTGAAGCCAAAATGTTTTAGTGTGCTGCGTAGGAAGGGCCAATTTAACCTGTCAAAGGCTTTCCCCGCATCAGTGGAGACCAGGACAGCCGGGGTTTGCTGCGTTTTGGCGAATTCCAACAAGTGGAGAACCCGGATCGTATTGTCCCTGGCCTCCCTGAGCGGAACGAAGCCAGCTTGGTCTACGTGTATAAGCGTTGAAAGTACCTTACTAATGCGGCTTGCAAGGATCTTAGCATAAATTTTGATGTCCCCATTTAATAGGGAGATAGGGCGGTAATTACCTGGTTCTGTGGGGGCTTTATTAGGCTTAGGGATGACTGAGATATGTGCTTCTAAGAGGTTGGGGGAGAGCATTCCATCTTTGTCTAAGGAGGTGAAAAGATTGGTTAAATGTGGAGCTAGTAGTGCTTGGAATTGCTTGTAGTATGACGCTGTGAACCCGTCTGGACCAGGGCTTTTACGAAGGGGTGAACTGTTTATGGCTGTAATAACTTCCTGCAAAGTTATGGGGTCCTCCATCTGCTTGGCTATTTGGTCGGGTAATGTTGGAATATTTGAGTCTTGGATGTAGGAGTCTATTGCCTCATGGTCTGAGGAGTGGGGTGTTATTGGGATGTTATATAGGTTTTTGTAGTAATCGCTGAAGATGTTTGCTATCGACTTACTGTCATGGGTGTAGTCTCCTGGTGTGTTAGGAAGCGCTAGTTTATGGATGAAATTATTATTCGATCGAGCCTTGAGGGCTCTTGCCAGTAGGGGGCCTGCCTTATTGCCTTCTGTGAAGTAGAGTTTTTTTAAATAGATTGCCTTCCTTTGCGCCTCTTTGTTAAGCAGGGCATTCAACTCCTGTCTTGTTTTATATAGTTGTGCTATATACTGTAAATTGTTTGGTGCTTGCATGTGTAATGTTTCTATCTGTCGAAGTTGTTGGAGCAGTTGCTTGTATTTTGCATTATAATTTTTTAAGAGTATCGCTTTCTGCTTCATAAATTCGCCTCGTATTACCACTTTATGTGCTTCCCATATCAGGGTGGGGGATGTGTTGGGGGTTGCGTTGTGAAGGAAATAGTCTTTAAGTGTACGTGTGATTTTGTCCCTTATTAGGGGCTGTAAAAGGAGGGTTTCATCAAGACGCCAATGTGGGTCAGTTAAGGGTTTGTCTGGTAAAGCCAGGGATAGTGTCATCATCGAGTGGTCTGACCATGGGGTCGGAAGAATATCCGAGGACCTCATCATACTCCTCTGGTCAATAAATATGTGGTCTATTCTCGAGTAGGACCTTTGGGGGTTGGAGTAAAACGTGTATGTTTTTTGTGACGGGTGTTGGATTCTCCAAGTATCAAGCAGTGTAGCCTCACGTAATACTCTTATAATTGCTCCCAGAGAGCTTCTGGGTATCGAGCTCTTTTTGGTAGAACAGTCTAAGACTGGTTCCAAAGCTACATTACTATCGCCTGCGAGTATCACTGATCCCTGTACTACCCCCAAAAGGACTCCAATTACTTTTTTGAAGAATCGGGCCTGGCCAGTGTTTGGGGCATAGATGTTTACTAGCGTGACCTGGTGATTATACAGGGTGCCTATTAGTATTAGATATCGTCCCTCATTATCTGTATATTTGCTGGTGAGTTGGAAAGGGATGTTATTTCTGAACAGTATGCCTACGCCATTTCGTTTATTGGGGGCTGAATTAAAGAATCCCACTGGGAAGTGTTTGGAGGAGCATTTTGGTTCCGCCTGTGCGCAAAAATGGGTCTCTTGCAAGAAAATGATTTCTCCTTTGTGTTTATGGAACCAATTTAGTGCAATTGACCTTTTTGTTGGGGAATTAAGGCCCTTAACATTCTGGGAAATGAGTAATAGTTCAGGTACTGCCATGTGTAGTGTGGGATAAGGTATTTAGGCCAACCTGAATGCGATATATGTGGTCTGCCGTTAGGGGCTTTAGCGCAGTGTCAACTATTTCTATCGATGTACGCTTTGATATTAGGGTGTAGGCCTTAGAGAACTTTGTTTGTGTATGACCATACCTGAGATCCAGGGCACATCCGTGAGGAATTCCAGCTTTGCCTCTAGCATCAATATGAGAGGGGGGGGGGGTAGAGGAGAGGTAGTAGGAGGAGTAGAGTCTCCTGGAGATAGGCTCTGTAGTATCAAAAAGGAAGAGTAAAGGTAAATAACAAATAAACAACAACCATAACAGAACAACAAGTAAAACAAGATCAAACAGGAATACAACAAGTTATTCAATCTATTGGGGGGAGTCATAGTAACTAGAGAAGGTTACTATGGTGGAGCAAATTCCCACTGTGGGTGGGTTTATATATTAATATGAGTTTAGGACTAGGAGAGAAGTGCGGATTTTGCTAGATACTGCTAGGGGACTATATAGTACTAGGGGCATAATACATTTTTCCTGACTTTACGGGTACTTAAATATAATTAAGGTGGTGCACTGCACCAAGTAACAAATACTCAGAAACCCAAACATCAGAGGTGAAGAAGTCAGGTTAGTTCATCTCTTGGAGAGGCTGCTTTTTGGTGTTGTGTGCTTGGTTTCCTAGACACTTTCATCCAGGGAGGTCTTTGCTGTCTTGGAGTCTGTGCTGTTATATTGGCACTGGATGGCGAAGAAGGCCTTGTTAGGAGTGCAGATGGAGCTGGAATATTTAAGCTTTTGCAGAATTGTTCAAGGTCATCTGTCGTGCTGTATGTGATTACTTGAGAGTTGTGTAGTACCTTAAGACAGAATGGGAAACCCCATCTGTAGGGTATCTTCAGATCTTGTAGGTGAGTGGTAAGGTACCTTGCCTCTCGCCGTTTGGACAACGTGATGGTGCTTAGGTCAGCAAAAATCTGAACTGTATCTCCCTCAAACAGGATTTGGCGTGTTTTCCGTGAGGCCAGCATAATTCTCTCCTTATCTCTGAAACTTTGGAATCGGATAATTATGTCTCTGGGTGGCTTGTCTTCCGTTGGTTTTGGGCGTAGGGCTCGGTGAGCTCTGTCTAGCGGGATGGCTGGCGTTTCTTCTTGCAAGAGGTGTTTAAATAAAAGTTGGAGGTGTTGCTGGAGTTGAGCAGGCACTACTTTTTCGGAGATACCTCTGACCCTGAGGTTCTGCCGCCTCCCTCTGTTATCTAAGTCCTCAACTTGGTTCTGTAGTTGATGTAGCATATCATCGTGTACCTGCAGGGTACGGTTTTGAATATCTGTATCATTGCTGCATTGCTCCATATCTTCTTCTATCTGTAATACCCTATCGCCCAAGTCAGAGAGATCTCTTTTAACTTCAGTCAGTCCCTCTTTAATAAGTTTGCCCACTTGAGTAAAGAAAGAGGCGAAATCTGCTTTGGTAGGCAAATTTTGGATATCAGCTTTTGTGAGGAGGGCAGGTGTATCTGTGAGGCTGGCAGATGTATCTGTGCTAGGTGTATCTTTTTCAGTTTCCGCTATCTCATTTGTGCTTGACATAGAAGTTTCCAACACTTTAAAAAAATTGTCCATTTTTGAGGTGGTAGGTACTAGGCTTTTGTTGGCTTTATCAGGCCTAGGAGTGCGTCTCGACGCCATTTTGGCGCCTCTGTGTAGTAGATTGGCGAGGGTTTCTCAGTTAGCCGTATAGATCTTTTAATGGACTGGTGCACTCACAAGTGTTATAAAGATAGTAAAAGGCTTTAAGCGTTATATTGCTGGTGGTGCTTCAATTCAACACTATCTTGCTAGTTATTTTGTGCTGTAAAGGTTTTCCTTAAATGTCCATTTATCATTTATCAGTAGGCAAGTTTAACATTGTTGTGAGCTTGAAGTGATCGTATCTTTTAAGCTATGTGGGCTGCAGTCTCTTTCACAACCGCG
Organism: Bombina bombina; assembly: GCF_027579735.1. Classification (NCBI taxonomy): domain Eukaryota; kingdom Metazoa; phylum Chordata; class Amphibia; order Anura; family Bombinatoridae; genus Bombina; species Bombina bombina. Next base: position 557,438,348 of record NC_069503.1, on the reverse strand, counting down.
TGGTCTTCATTTAGCTTAAAGAGTGCCTGCTGTGTAATTACATGAGACCCCTATACCGTTGCTTTAAAGTGTGCAGCCTGTGTCTTTATTAATGTGAGTGACCATTATAAGCTGATTGCTGCTCAGGATCTATGGCTGCTAGGTCCACATGGGCCAGATTACGTTCCGGTCTAGGGGTCTATCTGAGCAATAACAGGGGTAATGTTCATGCTAGGTCTTTTACATGCCTACCCGGTCTGAGTGTTATCTCAGTATGTCACGCTCCCAGCTTCATATCTGTGTCGCTTGTGCTGCGTTGTCAGTATTTCATGCGATGCGTGCTGAGGCTTGCGGCCTGTTGATCCGCTGGTGTAGTATGGAGAATATTCTTCCCGTGACTTGCATTGGCATTCAAACTATGCTCCCAGTTGGTTAGAGACGATCCGACATATGTTCTGTCTAACTGCGGCTTAATCGTCCTTAGATAACTGCCATGGAAAGTGCTCCTTCACACGGAGCAAAAAATTATGGGGCCATCATAGACGCTGGCCGGCTCCGCCCCTCGGAGATTTTTTAGTTTTAATATTTTTATCACGAATACGTATTTGATATATGTTATATATTACACTTAGGTACTCACAGTAATATCAATCACTGGTGAGGCAGATTGGGATATTATTTGTATTATAATATACACGTATGGTTGTCTGAATTTAGCTAAGATTCCATTTTAAGGCCTGGTTGGTAGGATTTGAATATCAATAGGCATTAGTTTTTGCAATTTTAGTTAGAATTTATAGATTTTTTATCACATAAGATTTAAAGAATTATTATCATTTTAGACACTACCATTTTGGAAAAATGTAATAGCCTATGAATGTTTGGCGCATATCACAATTATACACTGAATTTGCAGTAAGTGACAAATACTATTAATCACTATTTTGGGTATATAGAATAATTTGGTATAATCCAATAGATAACTTTTTTAGGATCACGTTATTAGAATAGTTTTAATATTGATAAGGATAACCAATTGCACTTTATATATTAGTAAGTGTTAGATAAGTAAAGATAGAACAATAGTAATTATTGGGATTACATCTTCTATTAAATATATAGAGTTTAATAATTCAATACTTTATAAGAAATTAACTATGTTATCTGTTAATGAAAGACAAAATAAGAGGTTATTATTAGTATCCCATGTAGGATTGGCACAGGTGGCCCCTGGTGAGGATGGTCCCATTGACAACATGTCCATTCATACGTTATTCTCTAAATTAGAGAATTTAATTAATGACGAATGCAGGCACTGGTTGGATGCTGAGATGCTCCAAAAATATGTTGATGCCAACCAAGTTCCTAGAGGACTTAGGATTTTCAAAAGCTGTTCATTTAAAGATGACCAGTCTTTGAATGTTAAATGGGAAGAAACTCTTACCACTTGTTCAGTAACCTTAATGAAAATTTTGATTGCGTATCGCAAGACACTAGTTGATCAAATATCAAAAGAAATAGAAATTGTTCAACTGGGTCTTGATAAATTTAAAAACACTAAACAATATGGGGAACTAAACGAGTTGGTCTTACAGAAAACTGATATTTATCAGAAAGAATTGATGGAAACAAAAAATCGTAAATTAGCTAGGGATAATGAAGATTATCTGAAGGGTGAAGTGTATACTTATAACAAAAAGAAAACACAGATTGAAAATACAAATAATAAGGACCACATAGATGAGGAACAGAGGATGACATTAGATACACCTACATATCCCAACCAGGATGAGGGTAGATGGTTGGTAGTCAACCATCACAAAAATAAAAATAAGAATAAAAGCAAAAACAAAAATAATCATTGGACCGGGAATAGCAATTTTAGATATCAAGATAGGGACTATAGGCAAAATCAATATAGCCAACAAAGATTCTTTGATAATCAGCATCAGGTGATTAATCGAAGTGAGTCATTTAATGGACCTTCTGCCCATAATAATTATGGGCAGGGTAGAAATGAAAGAGAGTATTATCACCAAAACCGTGTAAGGAGTCATTATGACCAGAATTATAGAGGAAGGAATTCCCATGAGCAATACAACTATCGTAGACCCCATGTGAATGAACAATGGCACAATACTAAATCAGTTCCTAGGGATCAATCTTCTCATTTAAGAACGCCTATAGGGGCCAGTAATCTGGATTCCCCACAAGATAGAAGAGAGCTCTTTTTTCCTGAGATGAGCACATCAAATAGGTTCAATGTTTTGAACAATATTGACTCACAAGAATATGATGGTAGACCATCTGATTGCACGGGGATTAGGAATGACCAACAAGTAACAACTTCACATCATTTTTTAGATCAGCGCCCCAGAGAGCCAATATGGAAACAAAAAAAGATTGCCAGCTACTTAGAGCCTGTCGTCAACCTTACATCTACACTAAAAGGAAAAAGGCCTCACATAAACGAGGATGTAGAGGACAAAATACAGCCCTCAAAAAGGCACGATTACGGGCTCTGAGCAGTGGAATCTTTAATTTGTCTTCCCATCACCTAACCAATGATGAGGTGAGGGTTTTAGGGAAGGGATTGTCTTTTAGCCCGTCTAATTCGCACAATGTATTTTCCCTTTTTGTGGATTTGAACAGGTTCACCCAGAAGCTTTCTATGCAAAAATATTTTGCAGAGAAAAGATTAAAAGAGGAATCTAGTATACCAATTCTAACAGATAATATGGACCCTAGGCTCAATAATCAAATTCTCCCTGTTTTTGAACCTGAATCTTTAGTGGACCAATTATGTGAAGGTTTTATTCACACATCATTCAGGAACAAATCTAACTATGCTCCAAAACCAGTGAACAATTCCCATATAGAAATATTTAGACAACTTGTGAGTGACGAATTAGACCGGATCCCCAAAGGTATAGATAAGAACAAAAGGGGTAACCTGTATAAGAATGAGAAACAAGCATTGGAAACCTTAAGGAATGACAAATCTATTGTCATCAGACAGGCCGATAAAGGCAGAGGAGTTGTCATTCAGGATCTGACTGACTACTTAGCAGAGGCCGGGAAGATCCTGAATGACAAAACCTACTACATCAAATTAAAATCTGACCCCACCTTGAAATATTTGGCAGCTTTGCGAGATATAGTCGAATGCGCTTTTAAGGAAGGTATTGTGAATAAGAAAGAAAAAGAATACCTTGTTCCCACAGAACCTAATCGTGCATTCTACTATCACTTGCCAAAATTGCACAAGGACCCTAGATGTCCCCCTGGCTGCCCGATAATATCGGGAATTGGTAGTTTAATTTATGTTGATTTCTTTTTACAGAAATATGTTGTTGGCCTTAACTCGTATATACGAGATTCATCAGATCTGATCAGCAAACTTGAACAGATTCACATCACACGTGACCTGATTTGGATCACGTGTGATGTCCAAGCTTTATACTCCAACATTATACATGACTTAGGAATAAAGGCCGTATATGGATTTCTTGAAACAGATCTATACCTGCCAGACTCCCAGAAACAATTTATTATTTCATTAATATCATTCATTTTACCTCATAATTATTTTATTTTCCAGGATGAGTATTTTCTCCAGGTTAAGGGGACGGCCATGGGTACCAGGTTCGCCCCAAGTTATGCTAATCTTTTTATGGGGTCATTCGAACAGGAATATATATATGACTCCAGATTTGGGGCGAGCCTGGTATACTATGGCCGGTATATAGATGATTTGGTAGTAGTATGGAGGGGCGATAGGTCATCAGCTGAGGAGTTTGTGAGACATCTCAATAACAACAATAAGGGTCTTAAATTCACTTGTACAATTGACACAAAAATGGTTGTTTTTCTGGATCTCAATCTATCCTTTGAGGATAAGATTATTACTAGGACCCATTTTAAACAAGTAGATTGTAATAGCTACTTAGATTATAGAAGCAACCATTATCTCCCCTGGAAAAGGAACGTACCATATGGTCAGTTCAAACGGGTTCGGAGAAATTGTAGTAGTCCACAAGATTATGAAATACAGAGTAAAATCTTAAAGGATAGATTTAAAGAAAAAAGTTACCCAGAAGGAATTGTTAATAGTGCCTATGAAAGAGCAAAGAAGGATGATAGAAATAAATACTTCGAAAAAAAGCAAGTGAATATACAGTATCAGGATAAGAATAGGAACCAGCCACTCTTTATCACAGAATATAATAGTAACTATGATGTGATCAAGAAGAGTATTAACAAGCACTGGAAAATTCTATTAAAAGACCCTATATTGGGGCCAATGTTAGACCCTACACCTACGATTGTCTACAAAAGAGCACCCAATTTAAAAAGAATTCTGGCACCTAGTAAAATAGTGAAAAATAAAAATACAGATAGAGATAACTTATCTAATGTAGTAAACGTTAGAGGAAATAATACAACTTGCGGGATACAAAGAAAGGGTAGTTATAAATGCCAAAATAAGAAATGTAAAATGTGCAAGTATATAACACATAATGTGAACACTTTTCATTCCACTGTAACATCCAGAACATATATAATGAGGAGCCGGATGACTTGTGCATCTAATTACGTAGTCTATCTTTTGTCTTGTATTTGTGGGTGCCAGTATGTGGGGCGCACCTGCAGGCGTCTGAGTTTGAGATGGTCTGAACATTTTAGAAACATTAAGGCTAATTTTAAGCAACATAGTATGTCCAGACATTGTAATCTAAAACACAGTGGGAATTTGCATTGTATGAAAATTACACCTATAGAACATATCCCTAGATCTGATTTTTACAATCGCTTTTTTAGGCTAAGACAGAGGGAGACGTTTTGGATCTATAGACTTCAAACGTTGTACCCCTCAGGCCTAAACATGAATATTGATCTTGCTGCATTTCAAGACTAAAATTTGGTAGCCCTTAAGCACATTCTAATAACAGTGGGGTTTATTTAATAACACTGGTCTATAATGACCTCTGTATATAGAGCTAAAGTTCTAGGGAATATCGACCTAGATACCTAATTGCCCCCATTTGTCAAGTAATACTTTTACTTATTATACACAAATACACAAGTATATAATTTGTAGCAATAAGGAAAATAGAATAGATTATACCTTGTATTGATATGGGAATGGTTGGCACATTAAACAACTGTATGTATATGGGTCGGTTTTAGGGAGTCCAAAATAACCATCATATATCGAGTTGTTAAAATGTTTAAATTAAAATATTATAATCAACTAAAAAACAAGAATCTTATATATAAACGGTATTTTGTTTATCAGTTTTAGGTTACATTAGCACATGGGTATATAAGGTGCCAGTTTCACTGTATAATATAATGATAATGTAAGTATTGGTCAGATCCACCAAGTGCTGTAAATGACATATAAATAGATGGTATATGAATTGATATGGGTGGAAGTCTGTACTTTAAGGTAATTTTAATAACTTTATATACTAGTGTGTAAGTAATTATTTTTTATTTTTTATCCATTTCATAACATTTAGTAGAATTTTTGTATATTAGGCGAAATTGATTGTTACATTTTATTTGTATGAAATGCATTTGTTTATATATGTTTTGTTTTTAAATACAATAGCACTTTATTATTTCTAAGCACTCAAGGGTTAACAACAGTATTAAGTTACAGAGAATCCATTAATTGGGTGTGTGTACCAGGACTGTTTCAATTGGATAGAGGAGGTTTATAAGCAGCAGGCTGTTTAGAAAATGTATTATAGCCTGATGAAACGGCTCTGTGTAGCCGAGAAACGCGTTGCTTTTTAAAAACATTTTAATAAACTTGTTTTTATATATCCTGCTGGAGTTTGTTCTCCCCTTTATCCACTATTCTATTTCCTTTACCACTACCGAGGAATTGGAGTAATTTCCCGGCACCTGTTGTGTATCATCTATTCCCAGCTGGGAGTGTAGAGACCCGTAGGTTTTGAAAGGAAGGTGTGTTGCCGCTTCGGGCCCTGATTGGTTGTCGGTAGCGTGTTCCTGACCATCGATTGGATTTTGCCTTGGTTGGTCTTCCGGGCGACGCTGAGGTCCCGTTCCGCTTGTGTAGGCACAATATAGTGCCGCTTGGCTTGTGAGTAATATTCTTTATCACTTTGCCATTATATTTGTTTGTAGCGATATCACCCTATTTGGCGCCTTCTTTCCTTCGCTACAGATACTACTACTCACAAATAAAATGATTAGCATGTTGCAGTAAGCGAACAACGCTAGATATGTCAGAATCCAATTTGTGTTGCGCTAAATTTTCCAAGCAGAAAGTTGATGCAGCCGCAACATCAGCCAAAGAAATAGCAGGTCTGAGAAGATGACCTGAATATAAATAGGCCTTCCTTAGATAAGATTCAAGCTTCCTATCTAAAGGATCCTTAAAGGAAGTGCTATCTTCCATAGGAATAGTGGTACATTTAGCAAGAGTAGAAATAGCCCCATCAACTTTGGGGATTTTTTCCCAAAACTCTATAGATTTTGCTGGTAAAGGATACAATTTTTTAAACCTTGAAGAAGGAATAAAAGAAGTACCTGGCTTATTCCATTCCCTAGAAATCATATCAGAAATAACCTCAGGAATGGGAAAGACCCCTGGGGAAACCACAGGAGGTTTAAAAAAAGCATTTAAACTTTTATTAGACTGAATGTCAATAGGACTGGTTACCTCAATATCCGAAGTAATTAACACTTCTTTTAATAAAGAACGCATATACTCTATTTTAAATAAATAAGTAGATTTGTCAGTGTCAATGTCTGAGGAAGGATCTTCTGTTTCAGATAGATCCTCATCAGAAGAGGATGAATTATTATGTTGTTGGTCATTTGAAATTTCATCAGCTAAATGAGAAGTTTTAAAAGACCTTTTACGTTTATTAGAAGGTGGAAATGCAGACAAAGCCTTCATAATAGAATCAGAAACAAATTCTTTAAAATTTACAGGTATATCATGCACATTAGAAGTTGAAGGAACTGCAACTGGCAATGTACTATTACTGATGGAAACACTATCTGCATGTAAAAGTTTATCATGACAACTATTACAAATGACATTCGGTGGAATAATATCTACAACTTTACAACAAACGCACTTAGCTTTGGTAGAACCGATGTCAGGCAGCAATGTTCCAGCAGAAACTTCTGAGGCAGGATCAGACATCTTGCACAATGTAAGAGAAATAACAACATATAAAGCAAAATTATCTATTTCCTTATATGACAGTTTCAGGAATGGGAAAAAATGCAATAGCATAGGCCTCTGAAAGCAAAAAGCAAGAGACAAACAAACAAGGGGTATTGAAATAATGAAAAAAATTTGGCGCCAAGTATGACGTACAATGTAACGTAAAGTTTTTTTTGGCGCCAAAAATGACCGGAAATGACACACTTGCGTCACTAATGACGCCGCCGTGTGAAAGTTCTCGGCGTCACGTATGACGCCGGAAATGACGAAGTTGCGTCATAAACGTATCTTTTCGCGGCAAAAACCCGCAATTAAAAGAAGTAATCAATTGAAAAAAGACTAAAACCCCAGGTAAGAAATACATTTCTTAAAAATGTTTACATTCCCAAATATGAAACTGACAGTCTGCAGAAGGAAATACATGAACCTGACTCATGGCAAATATAAGTACAAAAACATATATTTTGAACTTTATATAAATGCATAAAGTGCCAAACCATAGCTGAGAGTGTCTTAAGTAATGAAAACATACTTACCAAAAGACACCCATCCACATATAGCAGATAGCCAAACCAGTACTAAAACAGTTATTAGTAGAGGTAATGGTATATTGAGAGTATATCGTCGATCTGAAAAGGGAGGTAGGAGATGAATCTCTACGACCGATAACAGAGAACCTATGAAATAGACCCCCGTTAGGGAAATCATTGTATTCAAATAAGTGATACTCCCTTCACGTCCCTCTGACATTCGCTGTACTCTGAGAGGAATCAGGCTTCAACAATGCTGAGAAGCGCATATCAACGTAGAAATCTTAGCACAAACTTACTTCACCACCTCCATAGGAGGCAAAGGCCTAGATTTGGAGTTCGGCGGTAAAAGGGCTGTTAACGCTCCGCGGGCTTTTTTCTGGCCGCACCATAAATTTAACTCTGGTATCGAGAGTTTAATCAAATGCTGCGTTAGGCTCCAAAAAAGGAGCGTAGAGCGTTTTTACCGCAAATGCAACTCTCGATACCAGAGTTGCTTACGGACGCGGCCGGCCTCAAAAACGTGCTCGTGCACGATTCTCCCATAGGAAACAATGGGGCTGTTTGAGCTGAAAAAAAACCTAACACCTGCAAAAAAGCAGCGTTCAGCTCCTAACGCAGCCCCATTGTTTCCTATGGGGAAACACTTCCTACGTCTGCACCTAACACCCTAACATGTACCCCGAGTCTAAACACCCCTAACCTTACACTTATTAACCCCTAATCTGCCGCCCCCGCTATCGCTGACCCCTGCATATTTTTTTTAACCCCTAATCTGCCGCTCCGTAAACCGCCGCAACCTACGTTATCCCTATGTACCCCTAATCTGCTGCCCTAACATCGCCGACCCCTATATTATATTTATTAACCCCTAATCTGCCCCCCTCAACGTCGCCGACACCTGCCTACACTTATTAACCCCTAATCTGCCGAGCGGACCTGAGCGCTACTATAATAAAGTTATTAACCCCTAATCCGCCTCACTAACCCTATCATAAATAGTATTAACCCCTAATCTGCCCTCCCTAACATCGCCGACACCTACCTTCAATTATTAACCCCTAATCTTCCGATCGGAGCTCACCGCTATTCTAATAAATGGATTAACCCCTAAAGCTAAGTCAAACCCTAACACTAACACCCCCCTAAGTTAAATATAATTTTTATCTAACGAAATAAATTAACTCTTATTAAATAAATGATTCCTATTTAAAGCTAAATACTTACCTGTAAAATAAACCCTAATATAGCTACAATATAAATTATAATTATATTATAGCTATTTTAGGATTAATATTTATTTTACAGGCAACTTGGTAATTATTTTAACCAGGTACAATAGCTATTAAATAGTTAAGAACTATTTAATAGTTACCTAGTTAAAATAATAACAAATTTACCTGTAAAATAAATCCTAACCTAAGATATAATTAAACCTAACACTACACTATCAATAAATAAATTAAATAAACTACCTACAATTACCTACAATTAACCTAACACTACACTATCAATAAATAAATTAAACACAATTCCTACAAATAAATACAATTAAATAAACTAGCTAAAGTACAAAAAATAAAAAAGAACTAAGTTACAGAAAATAAAAAAATATTTACAAACATAAGAAAAATATTACAACAATTTTAAACTAATTACACCTACTCTAAGCCCCCAAATAAAATAACAAAGCCCCCCAAAATAAAAAATTCCCTACCCTATTCTAAATTAAAAAAGTTACAAGCTCTTTTACCTTACCAGCCCTGAACAGGGCCCTTTGCGGGGCATGCCCCAAGAAGTTCAGCTCTTTTGCCTGTAAAAAAAAAACATACAATACCCCCCCCCCAACATTACAACCCACCACCCACATACCCCTAATCTAACCCAAACCCCCCTTAAATAAACCTAACACTAAGCCCCTGAAGATCTTCCTACCTTGTCTTCACCATCCAGGTATCACCGATCCGTCCTGGCTCCAACATCTTCATCCAACCCAAGCGGGGGTTGGCGATCCATAATCCGGTGCTGAAGAGGTCCAGAAGAGGCTCCAAAGTCTTCCTCCTATCCGGCAAGAAGAGGACATCCGGACCGGCAAACATCTTCTCCAAGCGGCATCTTCGATCTTCTTCCATCCGGAGCGAAGCGGCAGGATCCTGAAGACCTCCAGCGCGGAACATCCATCCGGACCGACGACTGAACGACGAATGACTGTTCCTTTAAGGGACGTCATCCAAGATGGCGTCCCTCGAATTCCGATTGGCTGATAGGATTCTATCAGCCAATCGGAATTAAGGTAGGAATTTTCTGATTGGCTGATGGAATCAGCCAATCAGAATCAAGTTCAATCCGATTGGCTGATCCAATCAGCCAATCAGATTGAGCTCGCATTCTATTGGCTGTTCCGATCAGCCAATAGAATGCGAGCTCAATCTGATTGGCTGATTGGATCGGCCAATCGGATTGAACTAGATTCTGATTGGCTGATTCCATCAGCCAATCAGAAAATTCCTACCTTAATTCCGATTGGCTGATAGAATCCTATCAGCCAATCGGAATTCGAGGGACGCCATCTTGGATGACGTCCCTTAAAGGAACAGTCATTCGTCGTTCAGTCGTCGGTCCGGATGGATGTTCCGCACTGGAGGTCTTCAGGATCCTGCCGCTTCGCTCCGGATGGAAGAAGATCGAAGATGCCGCTTGGAGAAGATGTTTGCCGGTCCGGATGTCCTCTTCTTGCCGGATAGGAGGAAGACTTTGGAGCCTCTTCTGGACCTCTTCAGCACCGGATTATGGATCGCCAACCCCCGCTTGGGTTGGATGAAGATCTTGGAGCCAGGACGGATCGGTGATACCTGGATGGTGAAGACAAGGTAGGAAGATCTTCAGGGGATTAGTGTTAGGTTTATTTAAGGGGGGTTTGGGTTAGATTAGGGGTATGTGGGTGGTGGGTTGTAATGTTGGGGGGGGGGTATTGTATGTTTTTTTTTTACAGGCAAAAGAGCTGAACTTCTTGGGGCATGCCCCGCAAAGGGCCCTGTTCAGGGCTGGTAAGGTAAAAGAGCTTGTAACTTTTTTAATTTAGAATAGGGTAGGGAATTTTTTATTTTGGGGGGCTTTGTTATTTTATTTGGGGGCTTAGAGTAGGTGTAATTAGTTTAAAATTGTTGTAATATTTTTCTTATGTTTGTAAATATTTTTTTATTTTCTGTAACTTAGTTCTTTTTTATTTTTTGTACTTTAGCTAGTTTATTTAATTGTATTTATTTGTAGGAATTGTGTTTAATTTATTTATTGATAGTGTAGTGTTAGGTTAATTGTAGGTAATTGTAGGTAGTTTATTTAATTATTTTATTGATAGGGTAGTGTTAGGTTTAATTATATCTTAGGTTAGGATTTATTTTACAGGTAAATTTGTTATTATTTTAACTAGGTAACTATTAAATAGTTCTTAACTATTTAATAGCTATTGTACCTGGTTAAAATAATTACAAAGTTGCCTGTAAAATAAATATTAATCCTAAAATAGCTATAATATAATTATAATTTATATTGTAGCTATATTAGGATTTATTTTACAGGTAAGTATTTAGCTTTAAATAGGAATCATTTATTTAATAAGAGTTAATTTATTTCGTTAGATGTAAATTATATTTAACTTAGGGGGGTTTTAGTGTTAGGGTTAGACTTAGCTTTAGGGGTTAATCCATTTGTTAGAATAGCGGTGAGCTCCGATCGGAAGATTAGGGGTTAATAATTGAAGTTAGGTGTCGGCGATGTTAGGGAGGGCAGATTAGGGGTTAATACTATTTATGATAGGGTTAGTGAGGCGGATTAGGGGTTAATAACTTTATTATAGTAGCGCTCAGGTCCGCTCGGCAGATTAGGAGTTAATAAGTGTAGGCAGGTGTCGGCGACGTTGTGGGGGGCAGATTAGGGGTTAATAAATATAATATAGGGGTCGGCGGTGTTAGGGGTAGCAGATTAGGGGTACATAGGGATAACGTAGGTGGCGGCGCTTTGCGGTCGGAAGATTAGGGGTTAATTATTGTAGGTAGCTGGCGGCGACGTTGTGGGGGGCAGGTTAGGGGTTAATAAATATAATACAGGGGTCGGCGGTGTTAGGGGCAGCAGATTAGGGGTACATAAATATAACGTAGGTGGCGGTCGGCAGATTAGGGGTTAAAAATTTTAATCGAGTGTCGGCGATGTGGGGGGGCCTCGGTTTAGGGGTACATAGGTAGTTTATGGGTGTTAGTGTACTTTAGGGTACAGTAGTTAAGAGCTTTATGAACCGGCGTTAGCCAGAAAGCTCTTAACTCCTGCTATTTTCAGGCGGCTGGAATCTTGTCGTTAGATCTCTAACGCTCACTTCAGAAACGACTCTAAATACCAGCGTTAGAAAGATCCCATTGAAAAGATAGGCTACGCAAATGGCGTAGGGGGATCTGCGGTATGGAAAAGTCGCGGCTGAAAAGTGAGCGTTAGACCCTTTAATCACTGACTCCAAATACCAGCGGGCGGCCAAAACCAGCATTAGGAGCCTCTAACGCTGGTTTTGACGGCTACCGCCGAACTCCAAATCTAGGCCAAAGTTTGTAAAACTGAATTGTGAGTGTGGTGAGGGGTGTATTTATAGGCATTTTGAGGTTTGGGAAACTTTGCCCCTCCTGGTAGGATTGTATATCCCCTATGTCACTAGCTCATGGACTCTTGCCAATTACATGAAAGAAATTAGCTTTCAACTAAGAATATGAAGTGAACAAAGCAGAATTGGTGATAAAAGTAAATTGGAAAGTTGTTTAAAATTACATTCCCTATTTAAAGGGACACTGAACCCAAATTTTTTCTTTTGTGATTCAGATAGAGCATCAAATTTTAAGCAACTTTCTAATTTACTCCTATTATCAAATTTTCTTCATTCTCTTGGTATCTTTATTTGAAATGCAAGAATGTAAGTTTAGATGTCGGCCCATTTTTGTTGAACAACCTCGGTTGTTCTTCCTGATTGGTGGATAAATTCATCCACCAATAAAAAGGTGCTGTCCAGAGTTCTGAACCAAACAAAGTTTAGATACAGTACCTTATTTTTAAAATAAAGATATCAAGAGAACTAAGAAAAATTGATAATAGGAGTAAATTAGAAAGTTGCTTAAAATTACATGCTCTATCTGAATTTTGTTTGCTATTGGCTATCTATTCCACTTGAAGAGTCTTTGAGTTGTTTGCTTTTTCATGTGATTCTCCTTATCTTCAAAATTAGTCATTTTTGTCTTTTTCCTAAGGTTTTGTCTTTGGATATGTAAATCGGGAAATTGTTGTCCCTTCTTTATGACTTAATCCTAGAATTCTTCAGAGAGGCTTCTTCATAACTTGGATGTTGAAAGGGCCTTGAAGTATTATAAGTCTTTCAGTTTGTCTAGTTTGTCTATTTTCTTTTCTATTTCCAAGAAGGGGCAGAAAGCTTCTTGTTTGAAACTTTTGTTCAATAAGGCTTGGAGGTGGGTCAGCCTCCACCTAGATGATTTACTGCTCTTTCTTCTAGATTAGTTTCCACTTATTGGTTATTTTAGAATGAGGCATCTGTTGGCCAGTCTTGCAGTGTAGCTTCTTGGTCTTTTTTGTACACTTTTTCTAAATTCTAAAATGTTGATTTTTTTTGCTTCTTCTAGGTAGCTTATGGTAGGAAGTTTTTCAGACTGTTGCCTCAGGATCATTTTTTATTTCGCTTGTTAGTCATTTTAATTGCATATTTCCCTGTTTATTTGGGTTGTGGATGTTGTTACACTATGAAAAAGATGTTCTTTTTATCCCGCCCTCATTACTTGTGGATTCCACAGCTTGGGCATTAGTTCCCAGGAGTAATGGGTTGTGGACTCTCACCACCTGTATGAAAGTAAACATAATTTATTCTTAGAGGATAAATTAATTTCTTTCATGTTGGTAAAAGTCCAAGAGACCCCACCCTGTTTTTTGGTCTTAATATATTTTGGTTACATCTTTTTTCCTATCTAATTACTTTTCCCTACCTCTTTTTGCTTGGCTATAGGTCAGACTGATTTACCAGTTATATGGGAGGGGTTTTATAGAGTTCTTGGGGTTTAGAAATATTTGCCTCCTCCTAGTGGCAGGGAAGAGAAATTCCCAGGAGTAATGGATTGTGGACTCTCACCACCATAACAGAAATTAATTTATTAGGTAAGCATTAATTACGGTTTTTTTTAGTTTTCTTTAAATTTCATTTGTGCATTCTTTTGGATATTCATTTTTCTAATAGAGAGGTATTTAGTTTGTTTATAATATTGCTTTGTTTTTTAATACAAGATGCAAAATGATCTTTATTGCTCATATCTAATAATAATTTTTGCCTACATTATATTCAAAGCCAATAGCATTTTTCACACATTTTTCTAATTACAATTTCAAGCGATCTCTACCAACAAAAGATTTGTGTAGAAAAGATTTAGAGTAAAATCATTAGATAAGCAGTTTTTGTATCATTAAAGGATTACTTTCTGTTATAATTTTTAAGCTAAACAACTAACATATTAAAGTTAATAAACATTAATTAAAACCTACTGACCTATATTTTCTCCAAAACGAAGTTTCATAACGTTCTAAAAGTTATATCTTTTATTTGCCGATGATGTCACGTTATCCTGCCCACTATTTTCAGCACTGAGTGTTCAAAATACTTAAACCAATAACTTTGTGTTTAAAGCGCCATTTTGAAACCTAGGTATTGTAAACGGATTGGTACAGAGCAAAGGATACCCACGGAGTGGGTTTGGAAAACAATTAAATTTGCAGACAAGATTTCTGATATACGGTAGAGATATGTTAATGAAATGCTATTGATAAAAAGCGTATTTGGGGTAGTTAGTTAGTAACAGGCATAGAAAATATTTACTTACAGTGGCCCTTTAAGTAAGTGTGGGTTCAGCTTCATCCCAAAAAGTTCAGTATAACTTTAATGCTCTCTTGTGGTGAAAATCCACAAAACATTTGTGTGGATGTTAAAGCAAAAAAGAAAGAAAAGCTGAACTGATGTTGAAGGGACATGAAACCCAACATGTTTCTTTTATGAATCAGATAGAGAATAACATTTAAAAAAACTATACAATGTATTTTTATTATCAAATTTGCTTCTTTCTCTTGGCATTCTTTTTTGAAGAAGCAGCAATGCACTACTGGGAGCTACTTAAACACCTCAGGGTAGATTTATCATACCCCGGGCGGACAAGATTCGCTATAACAAATCATGTCCGCTCTGCATCGCTAAATGCCAACAGAATACGTATTCGATTGGGTGGATTGATGTCTGCAGCCTCAGAGGCAGCGGACGAGTTAAGGAGCTGTGGTCTTAAACAGTAAACAGTTACATTGGGGCCGATACGGGGGTTGGTAAATCGGCCCCATCATGTAAACCAATGACAAGAGGCCAATATATATGGGCAGCGACCAATCAGCAGCTATCTTCCAGTAGTACTTTGCTGCTCCTGAACCTGCCTAACTAATCTTTACAACAAAGGATAACAAGAAAACAAAGCAAAGTAGATAATAGAAGCAAATCTAAATCATGAAAGAAAAATTTGGGGTTTCATATCCATTTAATTGTACATCTATAAAAAAAAGCCTATATAAAGCATACTACCATACATTTACACATGGCCATGCACACACATATAGGGGCCTAGTTATCAAGCCGTCAACCTCAAATACGCTGGAATTCCGCAGCGTATTTGTGGCGAGGCTGATTCGCCTTAGTTATCAAAGGCTTCAGACCGGCAAAAGTAGAATTTTGTGAAGTAAACTTCGATCCGCCGGACTCCGTCCGACACAGATCGATTCTTACGTCACTCCAGATGTTCCGTACACAAGTGCGGCACAATCTGACTACTTTTGCTAGTTATCAAAAAACTAGCAGGTACGCTCTGCACTTTTCCGGCCCAGCGTACCTGGTTTTCAAACCGCCAGCCTGGAGGCGGCGGATCCCATAGGAATCAATGGGAGTCTGACCATAGCGAAAGTACAAGTTCGCTGCTGACAGACATCCCATTGATTTCTATGGGAGCTGTCTACACCTAACACCCTAACACGTACCCCGAGTCTAAACACCACTAATCTGCCCCCCTACACCGCCGCAACTAAATAAAGTTATTACCTCCTAAACCGCCGCTCCCGGAGCCCACCACAAGCTACTCTATCCCTATTAACCCCTAAACCGCCGCTCCTGGAGCCCACCGCAACTATAATAAATGTCTTAACCCCTAAACCGCCGCTCCCAGAGCCCACCGCCACCTACATTATACCTAGTAACCCCTATCCTGCCCCCCCTATACCGCCGCCCTCTGTAATAAAGTTATTAACCCCTATCCTGCCGATCCCGCACCTCGCCGCAAATAAATAGTTTAACCCCTAAACCGCCGCTCCCTGAACCTGCCGCAACCATCTTAAATTTATTAACCCCTATCCTGCCCCCCTACACCCTCGCCACCAATAATAAATTTATTAACCCCTATCCTGCCCCCCACTACACCGCCGCCACTGTAATAAATTTATTAACCCATAAACCTAAGTCTAACACTAACCCTAAAACCCCCTAACTTAAATATTAATTAAATAAATCTAAATCATATTTATATTATTAACTAAGTTAATCATATTTAAAACTAAATACTTACCTATAAAATAAACCCTAATATAGCTACAATATAAATAATAATTATATTGTAGCTATCTTAGGATTTATTTTTATTTTACAGGTACCTTTCAATTTATTTTAACTAGGTACAATAGCTATTAAATAGTTATTAACTACAGGGAGTGCAGAATTATTAGGCAAGTTGTATTTTTGAGGATTAATTTTATTATTGAACAACAACCATGTTCTCAATGAACCCAAAAAACTCATTAATATCAAAGCTGAATAGTTTTGGAAGTAGTTTTTAGTTTGTTTTTAGTTATAGCTATTTTAGGGGGATATCTGTGTGTGCAGGTGACTATTACTGTGCATAATTATTAGGCAACTTAACAAAAAACAAATATATACCCATTTCAATTATTTATTTTTACCAGTGAAACCAATATAACATCTCAACATTCACAAATATACATTTCTGACATTCAAAAACAAAACAAAAACAAATCAGTGACCAATATAGCCACCTTTCTTTGCAAGGACACTCAAAAGCCTGCCATCCATGGATTCTGTCAGTGTTTTGATCTGTTCACCATCAACATTGCGTGCAGCAGCAACCACAGCCTCCCAGACACTGTTCAGAGAGGTGTACTGTTTTCCCTCCTTGTAAATCTCACATTTGATGATGGACCACAGGTTCTCAATAGGGTTCAGATCAGGTGAACAAGGAGGCCATGTCATTAGATTTTCTTCTTTTATATCCTTTCTTGCCAGCCACGCTGTGGAGTACTTGGACGCGTGCGATGGAGCATTGTCCTGCATGAAAATCATGTTTTTCTTGAAGGATGCAGACTTCTTCCTGTACCACTGCTTGAAGAAGGTGTCTTCCAGAAACTGGCAGTAGGACTGGGAGTTGAGCTTGACTCCATCCTCAACCCGAAAAGGCCCCACAAGCTCATCTTTGATGATACCAGGCCAAACCAGTACTCCACCTCCACCTTGCTGGCGTCTGAGTCGGACTGGAGCTCTCTGCCCTTTACCAATCTAGCCACGGGCCCATCCATCTGGCCCATCAAGACTCACTCTCATTTCATCAGTCCATAAAACCTTAGAAAAATCAGTCTTGAGATATTTTTTGGCCCAGTCTTGACGTTTCAGCTTGTGTGTCTTGTTCAGTGGTGGTCGTCTTTCAGCCTTTCTTACCTTGGCCATGTCTCTGAGTATTGCACACCTTGTGCTTTTGGGCACTCCAGTGATGTTGCAGCTCTGAAATATGGCCAAACTGGTGGCAAGTGGCATCTTGGCAGCTGCAAGCTTGACTTTTCTCAGTTCATGGGCAGTTATTTTGCGCCTTGGTTTTTCCACATGCTTCTTGCGACCCTGTTGACTATTTTGAATGAAACGCTTGATTGTTCGATGATCACGCTTCAGAAGCTTTGCAATTTTAAGAGTGCTGCATCCCTCTGCAAGATATCTCACTATTTTTGACTTTTCTGAGCCTGTCAAGTCCTTCTTTTGACCCATTTTGCCAAAGGAAAGGAAGTTGCCTAATAATTATGCACACCTGATATAGGGTGTTGATGTCATTAGACCACACCCTTTCTCATTACAGAGATACACATCACCTAATATGCTTAATTGGTAGTAGGCTTTCGAGCCTATACAGCTTGGAGTAAGACAACATGCATAAAAAAGATGATGTGGTCAAAATACTCATTTGCCTAATAATTCTGCACTCCCTGTATTTAATAGCTTACCTAGCTAAAAAAAAAGAGAAATTTACCTGTAAAATAAAAACTAACCTAAGTTACAATTACACCTAACACTACACTATACTTTAATAAATTATTCCTATTTAAAACTAAATACTTACCTGTAAAATAAACCCTAAGATAGCTACAATGTAATTCATAATTACATTGTAGCTATTTTAGGATTTATATTTATTTTACAGGTAACTTTGTATTTATTTTAGCTAGTTAGAATAGTTATTAAATAGTTATTAACTATTTAATAACTACCTAGCTAAAAGAAATACAAAATTACCTGTAAAATAAATCCTAACCTAAGTTACAATTAAACCTAACACTACACTATCATTAAATTAATTAATTAAACTACCTACAAATAACTATAATTAAATATTATTACATAAACTAACTAAAGTACAAAAATAAAAAAAGCTGTTACAAAAAAAAAAAAAAGTTACAAACATTTAAAAACATATTACAACAATTTTAAGCTACTTACACCTAATATAAGCCCCCTAATAAAATAACAAACCCCCCAAAATAAAAAAATGCCCCAAAGTTCAGCTCTTTTGCCTGTAAAAGAAAAATACAACCCCCCAACATTAAAACCCACCACCCACATACCCCTAATCTAACCCAAACCCCCCTTAAAAACCTAACACTAATCCCCTGAAGATCATCCTACCTTTAGTTGTCTTCACTCAGCCGAGCCACCGATGGAACTGAAGAGGACATCCGGACCGGCAGAAGTTATCCTCCAAGGGGCGTTGAAGAAATCTTCCATCCGATGAAGTGATCCTCCAAGCGGCGCTGAAGAAATCTTCCATCCGGGCGAGGTCATCTTCCAAGAGGCGCTGAAGAAGTCTTCTATCCGGGCGAGGTCATCGTCGAAGCCGGGTCTTGAATCTTCATCCCGCCGACGCGGAACATCCTCCTTTCCCGACGAACTACCGACGAATGAAGGCTCCTTTAAGGGACGTCATCCAAGATGGCGTCCCTTCAATTCCAATTGGCTGATAGGATTCTATCAGCCAATCAGAATTAAGGTAGGAAAAATCTGATTGGCTGATGGAATCAGCCAATCAGATTCAAGTTCAATCCGATTGGCTGATCCAATCAGCCAATCAGATTGAGCTCGCATTCTATTGGCTGATTGCAGAGTGCTATTGAACAAGGGAAATGTCATTACAAGGAGTAAAGCATTAGCATTTGAGAGGATTTCTGAGTGTGCACTTAACCACTATGTACAGTGTGAGACAGACTTGGCTCTTCAGTTTGTAGAGTGTGTGCCTGAGTTAGACTGCAGATCACTTTCATTTATAGAGGAAGTAGGGCTTAGTAAATGTTTTTTATTCCTTTGTGCAATTTCGGATTGTAATTTCAGTGTGGTAGTTGTATGGTGGGGCCAGGGGTCCATAAAAAGACATTTTATAGCAATATGCAGCAGTGTATTTATGATTATTTGACAATGCTGTAGAAATTCTATATTTGAAACCATGCAGAAATGTTTCCTCCTCAATACACAAATGATAGGTGCCCTT
Organism: Bombina bombina; assembly: GCF_027579735.1. Taxonomy (NCBI): domain Eukaryota; kingdom Metazoa; phylum Chordata; class Amphibia; order Anura; family Bombinatoridae; genus Bombina; species Bombina bombina. The sequence continues at coordinate 557,418,696 of NC_069503.1, read as the reverse complement.
TGGCAGATATGATTTTTTTAAAATTTATATATATTTTTTAATTACATTCCAGTTTACTGCCCCTTTATGCAAGTATTTCCATATGCCAGGAGGCATTTTATCTAATATTTTTACATCTGCAAAAAATGTTATACTCTCAAGCTAAGATTGCTCAGTGGCGGCCCTGTATATGTGTGTATGTGTGTATGTGTATGTGTGTGTGTATATATATATATATATATATATATATATATATATATATATATATATATATATATATATATATATATATATATATATATATAAAACTTTATTTTTATTTTTTTTGTTCCTTATTATATATATATATATATGGTACCAAAATACCATCCGATATATGTAGAAATATGTATTTATGAATAAATAGAACATTAGAACATATAAAGAACATTAGAATGCAAAATATTAATATTTTAATATTGGTTTATATAATATGTGATCAGGTTTGCTCACGAGTAGGGTGTTTGGTTTTTATCACTTTTTTTTTTGCTCCATTGACTGCTATGGGGGGATACATTATAGAGCACACAATATTAAGCTGGGCATATAGATCATCATGCTAATGCATTGTTTCAGAGATTTGTGATAACCCAAGGGTTGCAGCTTTGATCCCGGCAATGTCCACTCAGCCTTTCATCCTTCCGATGTCGATAAAATGAGTACCATTAAGTTGGGTAATAATAATATCTGTTATAAGTGCCATGAGTCGATTTTGAGGTTGTGCGCTATACAAGTATCCAATAATTAATATTCAAAATACAGTTATTTACGCGCATTGACTTAGTTTTTTTATTCTGGACTTGTAATACGTGCAAAAAATGTACTGCTAGCAGAGTTAGCGCTCAAGCAGGACCTTTAAATACTGCTCCCCTTGAAATCTAGCCCTATGTGTTAACTTATTGTTAAAGTTGTATTTTCTTGGTAAATTAATGCAAATAATAAAAAAATAGAAATATGTTATGAAAAAAAGGTTTTTAGTGTTTCAGATTTTTAATAAGAATGAAGTATTTCTGATGATTTCTGTGTTTTTTACTTTATGTAAAAGTAAGCTGATTTGCTCATTTTAATATATATCCACTAAGCAAACCAACAGCTGCTGAACTCTGTGCACCACTCACTGAAACCATCAAGACAGATGAAAACAAAGATGCAATCAAGAACTGATTTAGCCTTGTGAATGTATCATTGTTATGTTGCAAATGCTTTTCTAACCACTGACAATTTTGCATAAGATATTATGAAGGTCAACTTTTAGGCTAATAAAAGGGTTTAGATGCTGGCAGTGATAAAACTCCAGATGTTTAAAGTTTACTTCAGATAAAATTGTTGGCTGTTTGGAACCATGGTCAGCTTATATATGTAGCATCAGGAAAACTCTGACCATAAAATTACACACAGAACCAACAGGAAGCAACTCAGTGTTAATTTATTTTCTATACATTTTTTTGAAGTAAAGTTACATGAATAAGGATTTATTTTTATTGAGGAGGCATACAATAAGTATACAACATACAGGATGAAGTATGCAACAGATATATTGACACTATTTTCTAGTATTTCCTTCATAAGAGAGTCTATAGGAGTCCATAACATGTGGGATATACTTCCGCGCCAACAGGACGAGAACCTTCACAAGAATGTTTAATCCCTCCCACCTCCTCTCCCCACTCAGTTTGTTCTTGGCCTCCGAGGAGAGATTGAGAGAAGTGCCCTGCAAGCAACATTTTATTATTTTCTATCCAATCACTTATTGGGAGCTAAGACCTGACTTGAGACCCAGTACCCCTCTTGCATCTTAACTCACGGAAGACTTCAGGATAATTTCTCCAAGATTCTGAGTGAAGCAGGATTAAAGGAATACCTCAGTTAAGGCATGTCAGTACCCTCACAAGTAGATCTCTCTGTCATAATTGATTTCAGGCATTTTGCGGGGACCCCGTCCTCCACCTTAGGGGTAGCAGGTATATCTGCAAGTATCCTCTGCAGTATATTTACTTGCACTGGATTGGCTGTTTACTGGATCAGACTTCTGTGAGGGAGAAAGGCCTCAGCAAGCTGGCAAGACACAGTGGAGGGGTTCTGCAGTCCAGGCAAGTGAATCAGACACTACACAGCCCAGGAACTATCCCTAGTTGGGGATTCGCAACCTTTATACATAATGCTCGACCTATGTGTTTAACATCAGAATTTCAGGAATTCAGCTCACTTTACTTTTTTTGCTTGGGATTCTTTATTTTACTTAGGAAACCAAATGCAACACTGTCTTTTTAAGAAAACCACTAACTGCCTTGTGCCTGAGGGTGAAACATTTGGGTTTTTCTGACCTGCAATTTTCCTCTTGGGCTCTGAGATGTATATATAGGTTGTTTGGTGTGTTATAGTTGAATACACATGCTATTTAAGTTTTCTGGAATACATCTTTATTCCACCTACCCTCAAATTTGCTTAATATTTTGGAGTCATGTCTGTACATCTAATATTACTGACCTATTGTAAGTGACCACTAGGGAACATACTGCAGCCCAGAAACATACTGCAGTACATTATCCCTGTTTACTCTGCAAAACTGATCCAGTGGACCAAATTAAACCAAATGTATACTAACTGTGTCCTACATCTCCAGTTCACAGCCCATAATCCTGTCAGTATGGCACCTGTCAGACATTTAGTGCCTATGCCAATTTATGTGGATCAAGGGAATTCCACTGATTTTTCTCCAGAGTTTAAAACACATCTTTAAGGCACTATAACAGACATTTTAGCAGCCATCCCCAAATCAAGAGCTTTAGGTTCTGGACCTCCGTCTGGTGGTGGGAAATATATCCCACATGTTATGGACACTTATGGATTCTCATCAACCCGAAAAAAGACATTTATCAGTAAGTATCAATTCTGTTTTTTTCCCAGTAAAGAGATGAAAAAGAAAGCTTCAATCATACAACTTTAACTGTCTATAAGATTTCAGTCACATATAAAACGAATACATGTTCGTTGTGGTTGGACATAAAGCAGGATATCCAAGTGAACTTGCTGAAGGGAAAGCATTCAGCTCTCAATGTACCACGAAAAGCTGATAAGGGTACAACTTCCACTTATAAAGTTAACCTAGCTCCTCATTTTTATATCTTATATAAACAAAATAATAAAGATAGACAACAAAATTAAACTAAAAAAAAAGAAACAGAAAAAAAAATCATAATCTGATTTAAACAGAGCTTCTTCAAAACAATTTTATATTTCAACACAATAAAGCTGTAAAGCAGGGTATAGAGTAGTTCACTCATTAATCTTGGTGCAGCACATAGCCTTATGCTCTGAAATGTTTTATTACAAACATTATCTTGTTTCTCTATCATACATGGTGTGAAATAAACATTGACCTGTTTTAAGAAAGGTACAGTGTCATGTAAATACAAAACTCCTAGTGCCAAGATTACACTTACTGCTTGTTGAAACAAAAATATTTTAAAGAAATAGGGCCAGAGTACAAGTGGAGTGCTTATTAACGTTCCTCTTCAAGCGTTAACTGTGCTAGAAGTTTGACTTGTTGCGCTTGTCGGGTTGCACTGGTGTTAACTAACACGACAAGTGCAAAAAGTCGAACTCAGAACTTCATGTGCACATACATATTCTTCTATAGAAGCCAATGAAGCAAAAAAAGAGGGGGTGAACTAACACCCGTCTTGCGCACAAACTGGATCCCATAGTCTCATGTGCGCAAACCCAACTTAAAAATATGAATATTTCCCATTCCAATGTTCTTCACATATAGAGGCCCATTTATTAAGCTCCGGATGGAACTTGAGGGCCCGTGTTTCTGGGGAGAGATTGACGGAATTCAGAGATCGCCGGAATTCAACCCGATTGAGTACGATTGGGTTGATTGACACCCCCCTGCTGGTGGCCGATTGGCTGTGAGTTTGCAGGGGGCAATGCTGAATACGGAGAGCGTATTGCTCTCCGCAATCAGCGAGATATGTCGGACCTGATCCGCACTGTCAGATCAGGTCCGACAGACCTTTAATAAATATCCCCCATAGGATTATGTTCTATTTATTCATAAATATATATATATATAATGGGACAAGTGTGACGTTTCGGAAGGGGAGTGTGTCCCCGAAATGTCACGCTTGTTCCAATAAATTTCACTTGTTAAAAGACCAGAGAGTGCCTCCTTATATCCTATGCATCTAACCGTTGGCAACTGATTGCAAGGTGAGAGTGCTCTTTTTTGGACTATATACCTGTGTGTATATATATATATATATATATATATATATATATTTATATATATATATAGTCAAATAAGATCCGGAAGGCACTCACCATTTTGATTAAAGTGTTTGTGAGTGACTTCCGGGTCTTATTTGACTGTATGTTATGTTTTGAAGTGCACCCAGCAGCTGCAATGCATAAAGTGAGTGCTGGATCTCATCTGCTTACATTATATATATATATATATATATATATATATATATATATATATATATATATATATATATATATATATATATATACTAGTACTAAAGCCCATGTACACGGGCCATTTTTTGCAGTACAGTGGTCCAACCCCTTGCTCTCTTCCCCCTCTCTTTTGCTCTCTCTTCCCCCCCTCTCTTTTGCTTTCTCTCCCCCCTCTCTTTTGCTTTCTCTCCCCCCTCTCCTTTGTGTTTCTTCTCCCCTCTTTTGCTCTCTCTCTCCCCTCTTTGGCTCTCTCCCCCCTTTCTTTTGCTCTCTCTCCCCCCTCTTTTGTTCTCTCCCCCCTCTTTGGCTCTCCCCCCCCCCTCTTTGGCTCTCTCCCCCCCCTCTTTGGCTCTCTCCCTCCCCTCTTTGGCTCTCTCCCCCCCTCTTTGGCTCTCTCTCTCCCCTCTTTGGCTCTCTCTCCTCTTTGGCTCTCTCTCCTCTTTGGCTCTTTTTCCTCTTTGGCTCTCTCTCTCTCCCCCCTCTTTGGCTCTCCTCCCCTTTGGCTCTCTCTCCCCCTCTTTGCTCTCTCCCCCCCCCCCTCTTTGGCTCTCTCTCCCCCCTCTTTGGCTCTCTCTCCCCCCTCTCTATCCCCTCTTGTGCCCTCTCTCTCCTCTTGTGCTCTCTCTCTCCTCTTTGTCTCTCTCTCCTCTTTGGCTCTCTTTCCTCTTTGGCTCTCTCTCTCCCCCCTCTTTGGCTCTCCCCCCCCCCCCCTTTGGCTCTCTCCCCCCCTCTTTGGCTCTCTCCCCCCCTTTGGCTCTCTCCCCTCCCCCTTTGGCTCTCTCCCCCCCCCCCCCTTTGGCCCTTCTCCCCCCCCCCCTCCCTCTCTGGCTCTGTCTTAAGTGAAAGCTTTTGCTTCTCTGGCCACGCCCCCATCGTGACACCCCGTCCGGTCACGCCCATTGTGGCGACACCCGCCCGACCATGCCCCTCGTCGCACCCCACCACACCCCTTGTGCCGCCCGGCCACGCCCCTCGCGGTGCCCGGTCACGCCCCCATCACAACGCTCTGTGCTGAGTGCTGAGTGTCAGGATCCAAACGGCCAGGTATGTTTGTCACGTGCAGTCTCTACTGCGCATGACTGCATCTGACAAACATACTTGGCCATTTATTATATAGGATATATATATATATATATATATTTGATTTTTTCATACAGTATACAGTACTGTACAAAAGACGTAACATATATAATTATTTATCAGTCTCTTTATTAGAATACAATCAGAAAATACAGGATATTTGTATGCAGTATTAAAAAACTGAAGAAAAATCAGAAAAAACATCTTAGTGTGACCTCCCCTTACACGTGAGCAATAGCAGGTACCTGGCTCTCGTAAACCTGAATGGAATAGAACCCTAATTACTATCATTGCTAACATCTGTATTTTGGAAGGATATTGAGTTATGGGTGAAGGCAAGTGGGGATACTTGCCTAGATGAGTTCAAATAAGAACGAAACATCTGTGAAGATTTTGCCCTGGAATGAGCTTTACCTAGCAGCAAATAAAAATCTATCTACTGCTGATGAGTTCAAATAAGAACGAAACGTCTGTCCAGTATTGTTTATGTATTTGCTGCACTTACCCCATTAGGGGAATTACACAGTATTTGAAGCACAGCAGTATATGGAGTTTTTTTTGGTGAAGGCAAGCAGATGTGCTAATTGCCTATGCAATCATTTCTATGTATATATATATATATATATATATATATATATATATATATATATATATATAATGTGTGTACATATGTTTTTATGTGTTTATATGTGTATACATGTCTCTAAATACATATATACACATATAAATACATATGTACACACACACACATATATATATATATATATATATATATATATATATATATATATATATATATATATATATATACACACACTGGACCAATTTACCAAAGTGCGTGCGGACATGATACGATGTAGTGTATCATGTCCGCCGCACATTGATAAATGTCGACAGCATACACTGTTGACATTTATCATTGCACAAGCAGTTCTTGTGAACTGCTAGTGCAATGCCGCCCCCTGCAGATTTGTGGCCATTAGCAGGGGGTGTCAATCAGCCTGATCATATAGGATTGGGTGGATTGATGTCCGCAGCCTCAGAGCAGGCGGACAAGTAATGTAGTCTTTAGACTCCTGCTTCATAACTACTGTTCCCGGCGAGCCTGAAGGAGCTTGATAATTTGGCCCCACTGTCTGCATTTATCATTGCCCAAGCAGTTTTGGTGAACTGCTTGTGCAATGCCGCCCCCTGCAGATTTGCAGCCACTGCACCTTGCTTTGCTCTGTCACTCATGCTACTTTTAGAACCATGTTAGATTTTTACTGCTAACATACAGAGTGCAAAGTTTTCGAAAATGTTATTACCGATCACAGGATAAGAAGTAAGGTTGTATTCACATAACTGTACTTTAGTCTATATATTTACACTTGCTCACTTTATGTGAGGTTCTCTACCTCACATGGAAAAATTTATATCACAAACTAAAAGTAATTCACCCGCTATGCCGCCTAAACAGAAAGATAGGAGAACTAAATTGACTGACACTAGCTCAGTGACTTGTACCAAATCTACTCCAACTAATTTAAATTCTACACTACTCTTACACCAATTTTCTGACTTATTTACACCACAATTTGACTCAATTAAACAGGAAATAACAAATATTGTGATGGAATTCTCTGCCAGGATGGCTGAGGTAGAAGCTAGGGTGTAAGATGTTGAGGACCGAGTTAATATTCAGGACCATTCCATCACAATACAAGACAACCAAATAAATACACTTCAATCTAATATAGAAGAATTAGAAGATAGAATGCATTGTAATAATCTTAGGATTATCGGTTTACCCAAAACATTATACTATCAAGCTCTTCTGACATTTGCTTCCTCCAAATTTCCCCAACTTGTTGGGATCCAGACAGAGAATATTCCATTAGCTATAGAACAGGCACACAGGGTTGACCCACCACGTAGGAATGCAGATGGCACATTCAAAGCAAGATCAGTTCTTATTAAATTTTTACATTTTCAGGACAAATCGAACATATTAGGATTGATCAAGTCAAAGTTCTATTATTTCAAGACTTCTCAGCAGAGACATTAAGCAAGAGAAGGTAAATGCCACCCTTATGTTCCAAACTAATGAAAGCTAATTTAAATGCAAGACTGTTGAATCCGGCTAAAATTATCCTGGAAAAGAATGGTGACTCTATCACTCTGAACAATGTTGCAGATGCTCAGGACTTTTTCTGTAGCAATCAAATAGAGTAAACCTTTTCTTTTTATGTGTTTTTTAAGTCAAGCACAATGGTACAGATGGATGGACTATATCCATTGTGGGTTGTGTTTTCATGTTTTATTGGGGTTAAAGATGACTATAAGTATCTACATTTGTATGGAAAGAGGGAAGAGAGAGATGGGCCTGGATTTTTTTTTCTCCTTGTGTGAATTCCTATCTGTTTTTAAAACTTAAAGTTATTATGGATAAGTTAAAAATTATATTGTGGAATATTGAGGAAGTTAGTCAAAAACCGACTTTGGAAACATAGACCCGGTATAGCACTCCCCCACGAGACCCACCCTAAAACACAAGAAGTTCCCAAATGGATAACTAAATGTGTTAGGGTGTCTAGATTGCAGGGCAGATGTAAAGGAAATAACTATTTCAGACCATGCTATTATTTCCTTAGAAATCAATACTAAAAAGTCTCAGTTTCAGAATAGATCTCATTTTTTTCCCTATATTATCTATTACATAACATCCAGTTTAAAAATTGGCTGAAATCTAAATGGGAAGAATATTATCATCACAACTCAGACTATGCTGACAGGCCAGAAATCTTTTGGGAAACATTAAAAACTGTATTAAGAGGGAAAATTAAAGCTTATTTATGCAAATGGAAAAAAGAAGAGTAAGATGTGGGATGAACAGCTCTCTAACCAAGTTAAGAACATATATAGAGAACATATTAGCAATCCATCTCAATTAACATGTAATAAATATATTAGTGCCAGACTAGAGAGAGATCTATTCCTAAAGCAAAATATGATTATTAATGAGCAAAAACAAAAGGCGCTTTTTAGCGGTCAGTTCGGGAAGTCGGCAAAATATTTAGCCAAGATCTCGCGGAACAGAAGCCAGCGGAATTTTATTGCTGCAATTAAGTATAAGAAGGCACAAGTGACAAATACCAATTATATCAAGCAAGCTTTTACAGAATATTTTCAGGGAATTTATTCAGCAGGTTCAATTAATGTAAATGTAAATCAGAGTTTTTGCATCATCTGGAGTTATCCCATATTTCCAACTTAGAGCTTTGAAAGCTGAACGAACCAATTTCAATAGCAGAAATATTGAAAGCCATTAAAAACCTGAAATCTATCAAAGCCACAGGCCCTGATGCTCTGCCCGCAGAGTTTTATAAACTACTAACAGATCAAGTTGCCCCAACGCTGTTATCTTTATTCAATAGATACTATATTGAAAACAAGATTAATTCTGCATACTTTACTGCTTCTAACATCATTTTAATTCAGAAAAAAGAGAAAGATCCAGAATGCCCTGCGATTTACCGATCGATATATCCCTATTAAATCAAGATTATAAAATTTTGACATCTATTATCTCTAACAGACATAAAAAATTGCTTACACTCATTCATTTAGAACAGAACGGCTTTATGACCAGGTCAAGAATCTTCAAAAAGCTATGCTAGCGTTAGATTATTTTCCTAATAAATCCATGAGTGAGAATTCCCATTTTAAAATGGATTTGACATTAATCACAGTCGACGCAGAAAAAGCATTTGATTCTATTCTATGAGATCACTTATTTTCAGCCCTTGAAGGGTTTGGATTTCTAGGTCAATTTTTACATTTTGTACGACTTATATATAAAGCCCCAATCTCTTACATTATTGTTAATGGCGACATTTCTAAAAAAAAATCACTCTTAAGAGAGGTACACGACAAGGGTGTCCGCTATCCCCTCTTTTATTTAATCTTTCTCTTGAACCATTTGCGATTCTCCTGAGGGAAGAACTGAAAGGAATAAGACTGGGGGGAGAAGATTTAGTCCTATCACTTTATGCAGATGATATTTTAATCTTTTTAAGTAATACAGGACAAACCATCCTGCGATTATTACAAATGATTGAGCTTTATAACTCATTCTCGGGATATTAAATAATCCTTAGGAAATCTGAACTATTATGGATCAATAAACCTGCCTGTGATGTTCTTCACCCATTTAAGGTGGTAAATCAATTCAAATATCTAGGTATTATTCTCAGTAACAACCCTGCTAGCTGGTATAAATTGAACTTTCCTAAATGTTTCGATGACATTGAGACAAAGTTAAATACTTGGAATAAACTCTGTATGGAGCTTGTGGGCCTGTGTTTCTGGTGAGTCTTCAGACTCAGAAACAGCAGTTATGCTGCTCTGAGCAGGTGGACAGGAATCGCCACAATTCAACCCGATTGAGTACGATCGGGTTGATTGACACCTCCCTGCTGTCGGCCAATTGGCCACGAGTCTGCAGGGGGTGGCATTGCATCAGCAGCTCTTGTGAGCTGCTGGTGCAATGCTGAATACAGAGAGCGTATTGCTCTCCGCATTCAGCGATGTATGTTGGACCTGATCCGCACTGTCGGATCAGGTCTGACAGACATTTGATAAATAGGCCTCTAAGACTTGAAACTGGAGATGATCTGTCTCTTGAAGATATAGATAGGATAATTTAACTATATTTAGCAGGAAACTTTTTCATTTCCAATGTATATGATATCCTAAACAATATTCTGGGTGAGAGTCATTTTGAAGTTTTGTACTCAAAATGGAATAAACTCCTCCTGGAATTATTAATAGAAAACATCCCCCAAAGCATTCAATTAGTTGAAAAAATGTGAATCTCATTTCAAATTAATGAATATTATGCCTTCGAGACTCACAAACTGGTCAGATAATGAAGGGATCTACTCTAGATGCAAGGCTAAAGATGCAGACATTTTGCATTGTTTTTGGAAATGCCCTAAAATTAGGCAATTCTGGAGCAAAGTCACTTATTGGCTAAATAGGTTACTGGGAATTAAAATATGACCTATACCATTTTTTTTCCTTTTCAGATACTCACCCCTCTATCCGTCTTATAGATTTGCAAATACAGCCATTTTGATAGTACGTAACCTGATTTTAAAGAATTGGAAAAATACCGGACTAAAATTCTCAGAGTTTTTATAAATGATGCAGAACCAAATTACTTTAGAACAATTCGGTTTGTGAATCTATAATGAAAAGAGATATATTGCTTTTTCCAGAAATGGGAGAAACTGATCCAGTCTCTACCTATAGAGGCTCAAACCCAAGTGTTTTTTCCCAGGAGCTTGGCACAGAGGGAACTAAACCCCCCTTTTTTCCTCTCTCCCTCTTCTACCTCTCCCGTATAATCCAGCCCAGCGCATGTAGAATCTTATTAACTCCCCTATACGGACCTTTCAGTTAATTTCTTCTCTTTGCCTCTTGTGTCATATTTATTCTAGAAGTTTAATAGAGCCTATCATATACAAAATTTAAGTATTATTTTGTGTTAGAGGATATTACCTATCGTGTTTAAGTATCAAAAGATGAGGCCATCTCCGTTTTCTTCTAGCTTTTTTTTTTATCTTGCCCTATATTTTGGTAGGGCATTATACGTAAGCTATTTTATGTTATTGGTTTTAATTTTTTGTTTTAGGAAATTATCCTCAATTCTATGGGGCCATTTTATCAATGTCTGTCCGACATGATATGCTGTAGCGTATCATGTCCGACAGACATCGCTGAATGCCGACAGCATACACTGTCGGCATTTAACATTGCACAAGCAGTTCACCAGAACTGCTTGTGCTATGCCGCCCCCTGCAGATCCGCGGCCAATCAGCAGCTAGCAGGGGGTGTCAGCCCGATTGTATAGGATCTGGTGGATTGCAGACTGCAGCCTCAGAGGGACCAGTTATGAAGCCAGAAGGCTCGCGCGGAAACGGGGCATCAAGCTCCATTTGGAGCTTGATAATTTGACCCCTATAACTTAAATTATACTGAATGTATTTATTAACCTGTGTTTTCTCTCATGATCTGGCATCACTAATTCCCTTCAATGGATAACCTATGTAACTTATGCAAGTTTATATTTGTCTGATAGCGAGACAAACCTTTACAAAGGTACATGTTTCTTTGATATTTGAATTTATTTACTTTCTAGTATTTAATTGTTGTCTGTTTTGTAGGAACTGATTAAAGTACAAGAGAGAGTTCAGCAACTAAATTTAATCTCATTGCTCTCTTACTCCTGGAATTTGTTTGAACACTGCATATATGTGCAATGCTCTAATAAGGGCTTGTGGTGAGCTGGGCCTCTTAGCCATTGATTCCATCTTGTTTTTTTCTGAAACAACACCACTCAGTCTGACACTGAGAAGATGAGTGCTCGGACAGGAAAGTGGTTTGCTGTTTTATTATAGTATTATGTTGTTGCATATTTTTATTTCATTAATATTTTATGTCTGGCATTTTTTTTCTTTAGGAATTAGTAAATCTTATTGTTTTTTGTCTCTCTCTTTCTCTTCCCTTTTGTCTTTTTTTTTTTTTTTTCTTTCTTGTTTGGAATGGACAAGTTGACTATAATGAAAAATTTTTCTTATGTTTTGTTTTTTTTTCTTCTCCGAATTAGCTTCTTCTTGTTTCTTTTTTTCTTTTTCATCAGCATGTCATTGTATGGTGCTATTAATGAATCATTGTAAAGTTTCAATAAAAATTATAAAAAATAAAATAAATTGAATTTAACGCGTAAGACTCCATTTAGAGATCTGTTTAGAAAGACATTGTGAAATTCCTTCAACAGAGCAAGGACATTATCTCTCAGAAGCCCAACTTAAACAGAAGGGAGACATCTTCTGAAAAATGAACAATAATGTAGATCACTATAAAGTACATCAGTACTGCAGTGACCACAGTCTTGTGCACTTCTATTTCTTGTGTGTATTTCACTTAGTTGCAGAGTATCTTATCTCACTTCCAGGCTTGCCTCCAGCCTGATATTGTCATCATGAACTCCTGCACAAAGGAAAGAAGTATTTTATAGCAAGGGCCTCCATCAACTGTTAGCAAGGCTCCCTTTTTTCCTTGACTGCTGCTTTGACATCCCTCTAATATAAAATCCCCAAATGCTCTAAGGTGGACTGAAAACCTGGGTTGAAGGTGGTTCCTGCCTCTGCTGACAGCCATCATCTATGTGTCCCCTGTCCTGACTACTGCCCCACTTTCTTCCCTCAATAACACAGCCTTGTTGTGCTTGCAGAGATGGAGAGATGACCCAACACTCTCCCACAGCTAACTTCTTTACCACACAATTTGCACTTTGCAAAGCATCCATTTCCAATGCTGACAAAATGGTCCCACAATATAGCACAGTCACGACTTCTACCTGCCCTTCTACTGCTGCAAAGGTCTCTTTAGTCGTCTTATATGTGGCACCATTATCTGTCTCAGCCCTTACTGGAAAAAAAATCCACTACAACAGTGGGAATTGCTAGTGGTGATGGTAGCCGCAGTGGAACTGCTATTGCCGCTACTACTAACATTGATTACATTAGTAGTGGAGGTGGCAACATGGCTAGTGGGTGACACTGTGGTAATAACTGTCTGCTTTACAACTGGATATGATAGTGATGATGAAGAAAATGTAAATGGAGACTGCAGGCTTAAAACGGGGGAGCAACTTGAGCTGATGCATGTAAAATCTCCTCTAATGCTCCTCAGGCATGTAATCAAGTTCCTCCTGATCCAGATAAAGGCTGTAGGGGACATGCTTTGAGTGGCAATATTATCTTCATTGGCCAAACCATAAACTGGGGAAACCTGCTCAATAATGCCCTCTTCTCCCTAACTGTTTGGCACAATGCAATCATCTACAATGCAATCATCTACTAATCCTGCAGCGGCTGTCCTGCTGTTGAGACACCCTTTCAGATTCTTCCATATCCATCTGCTACTATAAAATATGGACACTATCAGGACAGTGGTGGAACTTGCAGTACTAGTACAATACTGTAATAAAAAAATTACTTGAATAATAGCAGTATTGTAACAAACAGCAAACCACTTTACTGTCCGAGCACTCATCTTCTCAGTGTCAGACTTTTGTGTGGTGTTGTTTCAGAAAAAAACAAGATGGAATCAATGGCTAAGAGGCCCAGCTCACCACAAGCCCTTATTAGAGCATTGCACATATATGCAGTGTTCAAACAAATGCCAGGAGTAAGAGAGCAATGAGATTAAATTTAGTAGCTGAACTATCTCTTGTACTTTAATCAGTTCCTACAAAACAAACAACAATTAAATACTAGAAAGTAAATAAATTCAAATATCAAAGAAACATGTACCTTTGTAAAGGTTTGTCTCGTTATCAGACAAATATAAACATGCATAAGTTACATAAATGCAGATCTCCTGATAGCAGAATAATTCAGGGTCAAGGCCTCACAGGGAAAACTAGCACAAATCCTTAAACAAATGCAGAATTCACAAACAAGCTAAAATCATAAACCAAGTCAGTCCAAACAAAGAGTTAAACAGAAGCATAGTCAGGGAAGGCAGAAGTCAAACAAATATTTCCAAAGAGTAATTGCCATAGTAAGAGTAATTAACTTAATATGCACGCAACCACAGGCTGAACACAGAGAGATTATAAAGACTACTGAAACCAGGGCCTAATTGATCGTCTATGACTCCTTAAAGGTACAGTTTACCTCACTGAAGCAGGAACAGAAATCACTCTCCTAGCTAAGTGTCTGTTATGATGAGTACTATGGACTGTGTGTAATAAGCCACTAAAAAATTATTATTATTTTTAAAAAATGTAATGGTTTGCTAAGCTAGATGACAAAGCCTATTCTATATTATATAACCAAGTCTAAGCCTATAGAGCAAAGGCAAGAGCCCACTAAGTGCCCCACTGCAATAAAAATATACTTCAATTATAACAATATTTTGCACTATGTGCAATAAGTCACTAAAAAAATATTAACCTTTAAAAGAATTGTGCAATAAGCCATTAACAAAATACATACTTAAAAAATATATATTTCAAAAGTATGCTGCTAAATGACATAGAGCAAAAAGTTTCAGTCCAAAGCCTTAACAGTAAACGCCCCCTCTGTGCAGTGTACTGCAAGAAAAATTGATGCTTTTTTATTGGGGAAAAAAAAACTTTTTTTCTTCTGCAGTCTGCTGCATTCTGTGTGTGCTGAATCAGATCAGATTCAGAAGTACCAAACACATTGGCCTGTACTTACCTGCCATCGCCAGCCCCAATACGCTTGCCTAAGCTCGCCTCACATCGCCGCGGACCTGAATACGCTTGCCAAAGTTATCAAAAAAGCTGTCAAAAAGCCACGCACCAAGTACGGGGCTATGAGCAGCGGACTGTGATAGTTATCACTCATCCGAACTCGCTGCTCTTCGGCTTTTTCCCAGCTTTATTGATACCCCTGTCACTAAGCACCCACACTAAACTACACTGTTCTACCCCCTATACCGGCGCCCCCGGAGCCCCCTGCAACTAAATAAAGTTATTAACCCCTAAACCGCCGCTCCTAGACCCCGCCGCAACTATAATAAATGTATTAACCCCTAAACCGCCGCTCCCGGAGCCCACCGCCACTCTAATAAACTGATTGACCCCTAAACCGCCGCTCCCGGACCCCGCCGCCACCTAAACAATACCTATTAAACCCCTATCCTGCCCCCCTATAATAAATTTATTAACCCCTATCCTGCCAATCCCGTACCCCGCAGCAACTAAATAAATTGTTTAACCCCCTAAACCGCCGCTCCCGGACCCCGCCGCAGCCTATATTAAACTTATTAACCCCTAATCTGCCCCCCCTACACCGTCGCCACCTATAATAAATTTATTAACCCCTATCCTGCCCCCCCTATACCGCCGCAACCTATAATAAAATTATTAACCCCTAAACCTAAGTCTAACCCTAACACCCCCCTAACTTAAATATTAATTAAATAAATCTAAATAAATATTACTCTTATTAAATTAGTTATTCCTATTTAAAACTAAATACTTACCTATAAAATAAACCCTAATATAGCTACAATATTACTAATAATTATATAGTAGCTATTTTAGGATTTATTTTTATTTTACAGGCAAATTTCAATTTATTTTAACTAGGCACAATAGCTATTAAATAGTTATTAACTATTTAATAGCTACCTAGTTAAAATAAAGACAAATTTACCTGTAAAATAAAAACTAACCTAAGTTTCAATTACACCTAACACTAAACTATCATTAACTAAATTATTCCTATTTAAAACTAAATACTTACCTGTAAAATAAACCCTAAGATAGCTACAATGTAATTAATAATTGCATTGTAGCTATTTTAGGATTTATATTTATTTTACAGGTAACTTTGTATTTATTTTAACTAGGTAGAATAGTTATTAAATAGTTATTAACTATTTAATAACTACCTAGCTAAAAGAAATACAAAATTACCTGTAAAATAAATTCTAACCTAAATTACAATTAAACCTAACACTACACTATCATTAAATAAATTAAATTAATTATCTACAAATACTTACAATTAAATAAACTAACTAAAGTACAAAAAATTAAAAAAACTAAGTTACAAAAAATAAAAAAATATTACAAGATTTTTAAGCTAATTACATCTAATCTAAGCCCCTAATAAAATAACAAAGCCCCCCAAAATAAAAAAATGCCCTACCCTATTCTAAATTATGAACGTTAACAGCTCTTTTACCTTACCAGCCCTTAAAAGGGCCTTTTGCGGGGCATGCCCCAAAGTATTCAGCTCTTTTGCATGTTAAAAAAAATACAACCCCCCAACATTAAAATCCACCACCCACATACCCCTACTCTAACCCACCCAATCCCCCTTAAAAAAACCAAACACTAACCCCCTGAAGATCATCCTACCTTTAGCCGTCTTCAGCCAGCCGACCACCGATGGAACAGAAGAGGACATCCGCAGCAGCCAAAGTCATCATCCAAGGGGCGCTGAAGAGGTCTTCCATCCGATAGAAGTCTTCATCCATGCGGCGTCTTCAATCTTCATCCATCCGGAGTGGAGCCTTCTTCAAACGAGCTTTAAGTGACGCTGAGCCATCCTCTTCCAACGACGCCTACCCGATGAATGAAGGTTCCTTTAAGTGACGTCATCAGCCAATCGGAATTAAGGTAGGAAAAATCTGATTGGCTGATCCAATCAGCCAATCAGATTCAAGTTCAATCCGATTGGCTGATCCAATCAGCCAATCAGACTGAGCTCGCATTCTATTGGCTGTTCCGATCAGCCAATAGAATGCGAGCTCAATCTGATTGGCTCATTGGATCAGACAATCAGATTTTTCCTACCTTAATTCCGATTGGCTGATAGAATCCTATCAGCCAATCAGAATTCGAGGGACGCCATCTTGGATGACGTCACTTAAAGGAATATTCATTCGGCGAGTAGGCGTCGGTGGAAGATGGCTCCGCGTCACTTAAAGCTTTGAAGATGGCTCCGCTCTGCTCCGGATGGATGAAGATTGAAGACGCCTCATGGATGAAGACTTCTATCGGATGGAAGACCTTTTCAGCGCCCCTTGGATGATGACTTCAGCTGCTGCGGATGTCCTCTTCTGTTCCATCGGTGGTCGGCTGGCTGAAGACGGCTAAAGGTAGGATGATCTTCAGGGGGTTAGTGTTAGGTTTTTTTAAGGGGGGTTTGGGTGGGTTAGAGTAGGGGTATGTGGGTGGTGGGTTTTAATGTTGGGGGGTTGTATTTTTTTAACATGCAAAAGAGCTGAATACTTTGGGGCATGCCCCGCAAAAGGCCCTTTTAAGGGCTGGTAAGGTAATAGAGCTGTTAACTTTCGTAATTTAGAATAGGGTAGGGCATTTTTTATTTTGGGGGGCTTTGTTATTTTATTAGGGGGCTTAGAATAGGTGTAATTAGCTTAAAAATATTGTAATATTTTTTTATTTTTTGTAACAGCTTTTTTTATTTTTTGTACTTTAGTTAGTTTATTTAATTGTATTTAATTGTAGGTATTTGTAGTTAATTAATTTAATTTATTTAATGATAGTGTAGTGTTAGGTTTAATTGTAACTTAGGTTAGGATTTATTTTACAGGTCATTTTGTATTTCTTTTAGCTAGGTAGTTATTAAATAGTTAATAACTATTTAATAACTATTCTACCTAGTTAAAATAAATACAAAGTTACCTGTAAAATAAATATAAATCCTAAGATAGCTACAATGTAATTATTAATTACATTGTAGCTATCTTAGGGTTTATTTTACAGGTAAGAATTTAGTTTTAAATAGGAGTAATTTATTTAATTATAGTGTAGTGTTAGGTGTAATTGTAACTTAGGTTAGTTTTTATTTTACAGGTAAATCTGTCTTTATTTTAACTAGGTAGCTATTAAATAGCTAATAACTATTTAATAGCTATTGTGCCTAGTTAAAATAAATTGAAATTTGCCTGTAAAATAAAAATAAATCCTAAAATAGCTACAATATAATTATTAGTTATATTGTAGCTATCTTAGGGTTTATTTTATAGGTAAATATTTAGTTTTAAATAGGATTAATTTAGTTAATAATAGTAATTTTATTTAGATTTATTAAAATAATATTTAAGTTAGGGGGGTGTTAGGGTTAGACTTAGGTTTAGGGGTTAATTAGTTTAATATAGATGGCGGCGGTATAGGGGGGCAGGATAGGGGTTAATAAATTTATTATATGTGGCGACGGTGTGGGGGGGGCAGATTAGGGGTTAATAAGTTTAATATAGGTGGCGGCAGGGTCCGGGAGCGGCGGTTTAGGGGTTAAACAATTTATTTAGTTGCGGCGGGGTACGGGATCGGCAGGATAGGGGTTAATAAATTTATTATAGGTGGCGGCGGTATAGGGGGGCAGATTAGGGGTTAATAGGTATTATGTAGGTGGCGGCGGGGCCCGGGAGCGGCGGTTTAGGGGTTAATATAATTATTATAGTTGTGGCGGGGTCTGGGAGCGGTGGTTTAAGGGTTAATAAGTTTATTAGAGTAGCGATGGGCTCCGGGAGCGGCGGTTTAGGGGTTACCATGTTTAATATAGGTGGTGGCGGTGTAGGAGGGCAGATTAGGGGTGTTTAGACTCGGGGTACATGTTAGGGTTAGCGCTGCGGAATCTGTTGGCGCTCTACAAATAACCGATAATAATAATAATAATAATAGGGTGTTAGGTGCAGACATTTCCCATAGAAATCAATGGGATGTCGGGCAGCAGCGAACATGAACTTTCGCTATGGTCAGACTCCCATTGATTCCTATGGGACGCGGCGGATTGAAAACCAGGTACGCTGGGCCGGAAAAGTGCCGAGCGTACCTGGTAGTCATTTGATAACTCCCAAAAGTAGTCAGATTGTGCCAAACTTGCGTTCGGAACATCTGGAGTGACGTAAGAATCGATCTGTGTCTGACTGAGTCCGGCGGATCGAAGCTTACGTCACTATATTCTACTTTTGCCAGGCAGCAGGGCTTGATAACTTAGGCGAATCAGCCTCGCCACAAATACGCTGCGGAATTCCAGCGTATTTGAGGTTGATGGCTTGATAACTAGAGGCCTGTTTCTCCTATCTTAAGCGCTAGCACTGGCACCAGAGCAACAACAAATACAATAGCTTCCATTGATTGTATTATACTATTTAAGGCAATGATAAATAGCTCACAGAGGCACACATCTGTACTTTCCAAAAGGTCAAGTCAAGCTTGTGCTAGGTAAAAACTGGATGGTTCATGCCTGACTGGTTGTCCCTAACATCAATCATTAGCAATACTCTGGCAGGATTGGAGAGGGGACGTTGGACATATGAATAGTCAGACTCCCAGTACATTGATGCAAATGAATGAGCTAATTAACCAAACTATATCAGCTCCTTCCTCGTTTTCTTATTTCCCTGCCCTTTTTGGGGCCTAATGAATGAATAAAACAAGCAAGACTAATTGTTCATGTGTTTCATTATTATCAGTGAGATATTTGGGATGCTGACAAATAAATAAATACAGATTTGTCCAAAGGCTAATGCCTAATTCATGTCTATATACAGTACCACGATTCTAATTCTGCCATTACTCAAGTCATTAAGTCCAGAGCTTTAGATAGAAGTTATTGATATATACTGGAACATTCGTATTGCTTGTTTCTGACAAGTAACATTTTTAGCATAGATTTCAATTCACTCTCTCATCCTTTCCCGTCTCGACTACTGCAACTCTGTCCTCTCTGGTCTATCTAGCTGCCGCCTAACTCCTTTACCATCCATAATGAATGCCTCTGCCAGGCTCATCTTCCTTACACGTCGCTCTTCATCTGCTGCACTGACATATAAAGCCCTCAACTGCACTGCTCCCCACTACATTTCAGACCTTGTCTCCAGATACTCTCCCTCCCATCCCCTTCGCTCTGCTCACAATCTCCTACTCTCCTCCTCTCTTGTTACTTCCTCACATTCCCGTTTACAGGATTTATCCAGACTGGCCCCCATCCTGTGGAACTCCCTGCCTCGCTCCACAAGACTCTCCCCTAGTTTTAACCGCTTCAAGCTCTACCTAAAGACTCTACTATTCAGGGATGCATACAACCAACACTAACCTTTCCTAACTCCATCGCTTTCCCCTTTAACCCCTTAGAATGTAAACCTATGAGCCTAGCTGTTTGTAGATCGCCTTTATGAGAGCCGACTACAAAAGTGCAACTCTCAGCAGGGTCCTCTACCCATTTGATCCCTATAAATGTTATCCTGTATACCAACTATGTTTATAGCGCTGCAGAATCTGTTGGTGCTCTACAAATACCTGTTATTAATAATAATAATAATAATAATAATAGCATAGGATCTTGAATGACTTTCTTCTGCTATAATTTGGCAAGGCAAATAAAAGAAATTCCAGTAAACCAAAGTCTAAGTTTGAACTGTTTCCGGGTCTTTGGAGGAGTGTGACTTGGTGGCTTGGGTTCACTTTGGTGTGGCAGCTACACCCAGTGGTCTCCGCTATCTCTTTTTCCCCTGCTGAAAGGTCCCCACTTGCAGTGAAGTAGAATGCAAGAAATGTCAAGTTAAAGGAGCTGCATGGAGTATGATGTGAGTATGGGGCTGACAAAGGGTTATAGGGACAGGACAGAGTGGGGCTACATGGCTAGCAGAGGATTATGTGGAAAGGGTCTAATATGTGACTGCAACACACATCAGGGCCCTGGCCTTGCAATCCGTTGTCTGAAGGTTACTGTAATAGTGAATAAGGGGTGTATATGGCTTGCAGAGGGTTGTAGAAAATGGGGTCTATTCTGGGTATGTAGCTGACGGAGTAGCTGTGGGATCAGGGGTCTTATGTGGACATGTTACTAATAGAGCCGTGCAAGGTCATAAGTCGAAATGTGGCTGGCAGAGGGATACAGGGAAAGGATAGGATGAGGTTATATGGCTGGCAGAGGGTTAAGGGGACAGGGTATGAGGAGGGTATATGGGTGGCAGAAGGTTACAGGAAAAGGGTATGGGGAGTGTTTAGGCTGGCAAAGGATTAAAGGGTCAGGGCATGCTGGGGTTATATGGTTAGCAGAGGATTAAATTAACAGGTTATGGTGATTGTTAATGGAAGGCACAAGGTTACAGGGACAGGGTATAATGAGGGTATATTGATGGCAGAAGTTTACAGGAACAGGGTATGGTGAGTGTATAAGGTTGGCAAAGGATTACAAGGTCAGAGCATGCTTGGGTTATATGGCTAGCAGAAGATTAAAGGAACTGGGTATGATGAGGGTATATGGATTGCGGAGGGTTACATGGACAGGGTATAAGGAGAGTATATGGATGGCAGAGGGTTATATTGACAGGGCATGCTAAGGGTTATATGGCTAGCAGAGGTTTACAGGGACAGGGTATGATGATAAGGGAATATGTCTTTAAGACTGTTGCAGAAAAAAGGGGTCTGGTGTTTGTATGTGGCTTGCAGAATAGCTTGAGGGTCAGTGGTTGATTTTGGAATGTAATTGACACTTCTAGGGCTGGCAGAGGGTTACAGGTTCAGGGGTATGATAAGTGTATATGGCTGGCAGATTGTTGCAGGGTTAGGGGTATGATAAGTGTATATGGCTGGCAGAGGGTTACAGGGCCAGGGGTATGATGTGGGTATGTGGCTGATAGAGGGATTAGTCTGATCTGATGTAGGTAAGTGACAGATTACTGGGCCAGATGTCTAATCTGATGTGCTTATGTATCTAACAGATGAATTACACACCTTATGTAATGTGGTTATATGGCTGAAATAGTGTAACAGAGTCAGTGGCCTAATCTTATGTCAGTGGTCTAATTATCATATTCACACATAAATAGTCTTAATCTTAAACCAAATACCAAGACTGTAATCTAATTAAGATATTGAAATAATGTCACAAATACAGTAGTTCAGCAGCAGTAAATATTTACTCTCTACTGAGCTGTGACATAATTAAGAACTAACCAGTACAAAACTGCATCTCATTGGAGTTACAATGCAGGTTAATTATATGACAAAGTATGTAAAGTTTTCAAGTTTTTGTTGGTGTATAAAAGTGTATTACTGGTAAAATAAACCTTACCATGCTTTATAACCAGATTTTCTTTTACAAAAAAACCTTAATTTCATTTCACCAATGATTCACATCCAGCCTTGGGGCTGTATAAAAATGATTAGTAATTCTTCATGTAGGTTAATTGGGAAACATATTTTCTTAAACAATGTCTGATATATAGTACAAATTATTTTTATGATAATAAAGATGTGTTCAGTATAGTTTGATGTTTTATGAACAGCTTTTATTTTTATTATACTGTGGGGGGTTTTATTCAGATTTTCTTGACATTATTAATCTACGGTAATTACAGTATTAATATAAAAATAGGTTGAATTACAGGTATCCTTGACAGTGCTAATCTAAACCAATATAATTATTAATCTTCTAACAATAGCACTTTCTTTAAATATATTTTTTCTGACCTTTTGATTATAGCTACTAGGTTTATATATTACAGCATCAATTGGTCAAAAATGAATACATATTTAAAATGCTATTAACATAGTTATGTCTTTGAGTTCCCATTGGATACTGTCAGATGGTTCACATAGTCAAAGCTTCTTTTTATTCTTTAAAGTAAATATATTTTTTCTAGCCTTTTGATTATTGCTACTAGGTTTATATATTACAGCATCAATTGGTCAAAAATGAATACATATTTAAAATGCTATTAACATAGTTATGTCTTTGAGTTCCCATTGGATACTGTCAAATGGTTCACATAGTCAAAGCTTCTTTTTATTATTTAAAGTAAATATTTTTCGTAGATTAAATAATACTAAATCATTTCAGAGTCAGCACAGAAATTCATAATGATAGAAAACACTTAGGGATTTCAACAAAGGTCTTTGCTAACCTCAGCTGACTCATTTAACTGAGAGATATACTGTACACAGATGCAGATCTAACACAGCTGAGCCTTACATTAGAGCAGCAGTCAATGATTAATTCATTTTACTTTCTCATAGGGTTTATAAGACAATCTGCAACTGAAAACTCTTCAGAAGTCTCCTGTGTTCTTTGCACCAATTGTCACATGCAATTTTGTAAAGTGTTGCACTGGTGTTCATGTGACTCATCACTGTGCAAACTCCTATAACTCAGAATTCAGCAGTAGCGTGTTTCCCATAATTTGTATGTGTTTCTATTTCAATAGTATTGATTTTCACCTGGCTATTTTTTGGCATTCTTAAAGGGATATGAACCCCCAAAAACTTATTTCTCCAACATTGGTGTGTCCGGTCCACGGCGTCATCCATTACTTGTGGGATATTCTCCTCCCCTACAAGAAATGGCAAGGAGAGCACACAGCAAGAGCTGTCCATATAGCCCCCCCTCTGGCTCTGCCCCCCAGTCATTCTCCTTGCCGCTCTGTACAAGTAGCATCTCCACGGGATGGTGAGGAGTTTTGTGGTGTTAGTTGTAGTTTTTTATTTCTTCTATCAAGAGTTTGTTATTTTAAAATAGTGCCGGTTTGTACTTTTTACTCTACAACAGAAAATGAACAAGATTTCTGTTAAAAGAGGAGTATGATTTTAGCAGCAGTAACTAAAATCAATTGCTGTTCCCACACAGGACTGTTGAGCCCAGAGAACTTCAGTTGGGGGGAACAGTTTGCAGACTTATCTGCTTCAGGTACGATCAGTCATACTTCTAACAAGACATGTTAATGCTAGAAGACTGTCAGTTTTTCCCTTAGGGGATCGGTAAGCCATTTTCTTAGATTCATAACAGATTAAGGCTTATAAATGGGCTCTATACTGGTTGACACTATTGTGGGCAAAATCGATTGGTTTATATCAGATTTATTGGACATTTAGAGTGTTTTTTGTGTTATAAAAGCACTTTTGGGAACGTTTTTTTCGCCTGGCATCTAGTTAGACTACTACTTCAGTCAGAAAGGCCCCTCCACTCTGGTAATGCAGATGAAGGAGGCTTCGTTTTCGCGCCTCAATTGCGCAGTTTATTTCCTTGGCAGTGCATGCAGCTGCATTTGAGGGTCCTGTGGGTAAAGAAAATGGACTCAGGAAGGTTTATTTCAGTGCTGAATTACTTTAAGGGAAGGTAAAAAGCCGCAGCAAGGCTGTGGCAGTGATTGTTGTGTGATAAAATTGTTTATTTGAACAAATAGCTCCGTTTTGCTCATTTTAAGGGTTAAAGTCTTGAAACTTGGTGTGCAATACTTTCAAGGCATTAGGACTCTGGGGTGCAAATTTTGTAAAAATCGGACATTGCCTTCATAGTTTTTCAAACTTTCAGAAATAAAGTGTGCTTGTTTATTATTTAAAGAGACAGTAACGCTTTTCTTTAAAAACGTTTTTATTGCATTATTAGCCTGCCATATTCTGTCTAACATGTCTGTACCTTCAGATAGCTTATGTTCTGTATGTATGGAAGCCAAGGTGGTTCCCCCTATTAATGTTTTGTGCAAATTGTGTCATAGCGTCCAAACAAAGTAAGGACAGTACTGTCACATTTAATAAGATTGCCCAGGATGATTCTTCATGTGAAGGTAGTGGGGATAGTTCATCATCCTCTCCTTCTGTGTCAACACCAGTTTTGCCCGCGCAGGCGATACCTAGTACATCTAGCGCGCCAATGCTGGTTACTATGCAGCAATTAACTGCAGTGATGGATAATTCTATAGCAAATCTATTATCCAAACTGCCATCCTATTCTAGAAAGTGTGATTGCTCAGTTTTAAATACAGAAGATGAGCAGGTTAGCGCTGAGGACAATTTATCAGTTGTTCCCTCACATCAATCTGAGTATAGCAGTGAGGGAGGGCCTGTCTGAAGGGGAAGTTTCTGATTCAGGAAACGTTTCTCAGCAGGCAGACACTGATATCGTGACTTTTAAATTTAAGTTAGAACACCTCCGCGCCCTGCTTAAGGAGGTCCTAACTACTCTAGATGATTGTGATTCTCTGGTAATTCCAGAGAAATTGTGCAAGATGGACAAATTCTTAGAGGTTCCAGTGCACGCTGATGCCTTTCCGATACCCAAGCGGGTGACGGACATAGTGACTAAGGAGTGGGAAAAGCCAGGTATACCTTTTGTTCCACCTCCTATATTCAAGAAAATGTTCCCCATTGTCGACCCCAGAAAGGACACATGGCAAACGGTTCCTAAGGTTGAGGGGGCGGTTTCAATGTTAGCTAAGCGCACAACTATTCCTATTGAGGACAGTTGCATTTTCAAAGATCCTATGGATAGAAAATTAGAAGGACTGTTAAAAAAGAATTTATTCAGCAGGGTTTCCTTCTTCAACCAATCTCGTGCATTATTCCTGTCACTACCGCAGCGTATTTTGGTTCGAGGAACTGGAAAATTTGCTTCAAAGGGAGACTCCATATGATGAAGTCATGGACAGAATTCACGCACTTAAGTTGGCTAATTCATTTATTTTGGATGCCGCTTTTCAATTGCTAAGTTAGCGGCGAAAGATTCAGGGTTTGCTATAGTGGCGCACAGAGCGTTTTGGCTAAAATCCTGGTCGGCGGATGTGTCGTCCAAGAATAATTGCTTAATATTCCTTTCAAGGGTAAGACCCTATTTGGGCCGGAATTGAAAGAGATTATTGCAGACATTACTGGTGGAAAGGGACATGCCCTCCCACAAGATAGGCCTTTTAAGGCTAAGAACAAATCTAATTTTCGTTCCTTTCGCAATTTCAGGAACGGACCAAATCATAACTCTGCGGCCTCCAGACAAGAAGGCAACACTTCCCAACCTAAACCAGCATGGAAACCATTGCAAGGTTGGAACAAGGGTAAACAGGCCAAAAAGCCTGCTGCTGCTACCAAGACAGCATGAAGGGGTAGCCCCCGATCCGGGACCGGATCTAGTAGGGGGCAGACTCTCTCTCTCTTTGCTCAGGCTTGGGCAAGAGATGTTCTGGATCCCTGGACACTAGAATAGTCTCTCAGGGTTATCTTCTAGAATTCAAGGAACTTCCTCCAAGGGGGAGGTTCCACATGTCTCGCTTATTTTCAGACCAATTCTGGATTTAAAAATTCTAAACAAGTTTCTCAGAGTTCCATCGTTCAAAATGGAAACCATTCGAACAATTTTACCTACAATCCAGGAGGGTCAATATATGACTACCGTGAATTTAAAGGATGCGTACCTACATATTCCTATCCACAAAGATCATCATCAGTTCCTAAGGTTCGCCTTTCTGGACAAACATTACCAGTTTGTGGCTCTCCCGTTCGGTTTAGCCACTGCTCCCAGAATTTTCACAAAGGTTCTAGGGTCCCTTCTGGCGGTTCTAAGGCCGAGGGGCATTGCAGTAGCACCTTATCTAGACGACATTCTAATTCAAGCGTCGTCTCTTTCCAAGGCAAAGGCTCATACAGATTGTTCTAGCCTTTCTCAGATCTCTCACGGGTGGAAGGTGAACGTAGAAAAGAGTTCCCTGTCTCCGTCAACAAGAGTTCCCTTTTTGGGAACAATAATAGATTCTTAGAAATGAGGATCTTCCTGACAGAAGTCAGAAAGTCAAAGCTTCTAAACGCTTGTCAAGTTCTTCACTCTATTCTGCAGCCTTCCATAGCTCAGTGCATCGAAGTAGTAGGATTGATGGTTGCAGCAATGGATATAGTTCCTTTTGCTCAAATTCATCTAAGACCATTATAACTGTGCATGCTCAATCAGTGGAATGGGGACTATGCAGACTTGTCTCCACAGATTCAAGCAGACCAGGTAACCAGAGACTCACTCCGTTGGTGGTTGACTCAGGATCACCTGTCTCAGGGGATGAGTTTCCGCAGACCAGAGTGGGTCATTGTCATGACCGAGGCCAGTCTATTAGGCTGGGGTGCGGTCTGGGATTCCCTGAAAGCTCAGGGTCTATGGTCTCGGGAAGAGTCTTCTTCCGATAAACATTCTGGAACTGAGAGCGATATTCAATGCTCTCCGGGCTTGGCCTCAGTTAGCGAAGGCCGGATTCATAAGATTCCAGTCGGACAACATGATGACTGTAGCTTACATCAACCATCAGGGGGGAGCAAAGAGTTCCTTGGTGATGAGAGAGGTATCCAAGATCATCAAATGGGTGGAGGATCACTCCTGCCATCTATCTGCAATTAACATCCCAGGAGTAGACAACTGGGAGGCGGATTATCTGAGTCATCAGACTTTCCATCCGGGGGAGTGGGAACTCCACCCGGAGGTCTTTGCCCAGTTAACCCAATTATGGGGCATTCCAGACATGGATCTGATGGTGTCTCATCAGAACTCAAGGTTCCTTGCTACGGGTCCAGATCCAGGGATCCCAAGGCGACTCTAGTGGATGCATTAGTGGCGCCTTGGTCGTTCAACCTAGCTTATGTGTTCCCACCGTTTCCTCTCCTTCCCAGGCTCGTAGCCAGGATCAAACAGGAGAAGGCCTCGGTGTTTCTGATAGCTCCTGCGTGGCCACGCAGGACTTGGTATGCAGACCTGGTGAATATGTCATCGGCTCCACCATGGAAGCTACCTTTAAGACAGGATCTTCTAGTACAAGGTCCATTCGGACATCCAAATCTAGTTTCTCTGCAGCTGACTGCTTGGAAATTGAACGCTTGATTTTATCCAAGCGTGGGTTTTCAAATTCAGTGATAGATACTCTGGTTCAAGACAGAAAACCTGTGACTAGAAAGATTTACCATAAAATATGGAAAAAATATATCTGTTGGTGTGAATCCAAGGGATTCTTCTGGAGTAAGATTAAAATTCCTAAGATTCTTCCTTTCTCCAAGAGGGTTTGGATAAAGGGTTGTCAGCGAGTTCTCTAAAGGACAGATTTCTGCTTTATCTGTTTTGTTGCACAAACGACTGGCAGCTGTGCCAGATGTACAAGCTTTTGTATAGGCTTTGGTCAGAATCAAGCCTGTTTACAGACCCATGACTCCTCCTTGGAGTCTAAATTTAGTTCTTTCAGTTCTTCAAGGGGTTCCGTTTGAACCTTAACATTCCATAGATATCAAGTTACTATCTTGGAAAGTCCTGTTTTGGTTGCTATTTCTTCTGCTAGAAGAGTTTCTGAATTATCTGCTTTGCAGTGTGATCCACCTTATCTGGTGTTCCATTCAGATAAGGCTGTTTTGCGTACTAAACCTGGTTTTCTTCCAGTTTCAAAGAAGGAACGTTTGTTACACATTTTAGATGTGGTCCGCGCTTTAAAGTTCTATTTAGATGCAACAAAGGATTTCAGACAAACCTCATCTTTGTTTGTCGTTTACTCTGGTAAGAGAAGAGGACAAAAAGCTACTGCTACCTCTCTTTCTTTCTGGCTGAAAAGCATCATCCGATTGGCTTAGGAGACTGCCGGACGGCAGCCTCTTGAACGAATCACAGCTCACTCTACTAGGGCTGTGGCTTCCACATGGGCCTTCAAGAACGAGGCTTCTGTTGATCAGATATGTAAGGCAGCGACTTGGTCTTCTCTGCTCACTTTTGCCAAATTCTACAAATTTGATACTTATGCTTCTTCGGAGGCTATTTTTGGGAGAAAGGTTTTGCAAGCCGTGGTGCCTTCTGTCTAGGTAACCTGATTGGCTCCCTCCCGTCATCCGTGTCCTAAAGCTTTGGTATTGGTTCCCACAAGTAATGGATGATGCCGTGGACTGGACACACCAATGTTGGAGAAAACAGAATTTATGCTTACTTGATAAATTACTTTCTCCAATGATGTGTCTGGTCCACGGCCTGCCCTGGTTTTTTAATCAGGTTTGAAAAATGTCTTTCTTTATACACTACAGTCACCACGGCACTCTATAGTTTCTCCTTTTTCTCCTAACCGTCGGTCGAATGACTGGGGGGCGGAGCCACAGGGGAGCTATATGGACAGCTCTTGCTGTTTGCTCTCCTTGCCATTTCCTGTAGGGGAGGAGAATATCCCACAAGTAATGGATGACGCCGTGGACCGGACACACCGTTGGAGAAAGTAATTTATCAAGTAAGCATAAATTCTGTTTTTGTGATTTAGATGGCGCATACCATTCTAAAAAAGTTTCCAATTTAATTCTATTATCAAATTTGATTTGTTCCCACAATATTCTGCGTTGAAGAGATACCTAAGTAGGCAGATCTGGAACACTACATGACAGGAAATAGTGCTGCCATCTAGTGCTCTTTCAAATGGATAACATTCTTGCAAAACTGCTGCCATATAGTGCTCCAAAAATGGTCCGGCTCCTAAGCATATGTCCCTGCTTTTCAAAAAAAGATACCAAGAGAATAAATAAAAAAAATGTAAATTAGAAAGTTGTTTAAAATTGCATGCTCTATCTGGATCATGAAAGAAAAATTTGGGGTTTCATATTCCTTTAAGTTTTCACTTAAAGGTACACTAAAGTTAAAATACACTTTAATAATTTAGATAGAGAATGCAGTTTTAAGAGACTTTCCATTTTACTTACAATATCAAATTGTGCACAATCTTTTTATATGCATACTTTCTGAGGCACCAGCTACCACTAAGTATGTGCAAAAGTTCAGTGTATATGTATGAGTCTGCGATTGGCTAATGCCTGTCACATGGTACAGTGGCAAGCAGAATGAAATACATTATTAAATGTGTCAGAAAAAAAATGCTATTTTATTGCCTTTTTATTTATGTACTTAATAATCCCTTAAAGGACATGAAACCCATTTTTTTCTTTCATATAGATTATACAATTTTAAACACCTTTCCAATTTACTTCTATTATCAATATTGTTTCATTCTTTTGGTATCCTTTTTGAAGTAGCAGTGATGCACTACTAAGAGCTAGCTGAAAGCCAATATTATAATCTCTTTAAAGTGGAAAATGGCGCAAGCAATAGCAAATGTCTCTCAGTGAGGGGGCACAGCCACACAGGTACTGCTAGCACACTGATACATAGGTCTAAGGCTGAAAATGTTAGGCTGTAATTTAAAATCCACTCTTTCCTTTCACTCCCTCCCCCTGAGAATGCTGAATGGCCAGAAAACGTCATGAACCTCCACTGTCAGGCTGCTAGAACCTGTCAATCTACTCACTGGTTTTCATTCATTGGCTAAAGCCCGCATACACCATATAAACAACATCCGAAAAAATTTTAAAAGAAAATAAAGCACATTTATTTTCTTTTTGTTTCGATTTTTGTTATTTTCTTTTATTCTTCTGAAAAGGAATGCACATCTCTAGATTAGATGCACATCATTCTGATGACAGAGGGTGGTGTGGTCTAACAAAAAGAACCCAATACTCAAACTTGGTTTGCCTATACTAACATTGAGTGCCGAAACACATTTGTTCAAGTACTTAGTTGTGCGCTCTTCACCCCTGGCACTTGATGCTGAAGAAACTGGCTTTGATTTTAATAACTGTAAATGTTCGATATTAATATTGGAAGGGGCTATATACCTCTCCTGTTTTATTGAAATAATAAAGGTTATATTTTATTATCTTATTACTAAATAGTAAAATTAATGCTTTTACTACTTTTTTTCTTTTTGTTTTGTATCTTTAATTGTTATTTATGCTAAGAGTAGCACAAGACAAAGTAAAATAATTAAAGGCATAGTCTTTTTTATACATTTATAACTGTTCATAGTGCTAGTAATTAATTTCGGATTAATACATTTTAGAGAATCAGGATTAAGATTAGGAACTATAGTATTTACAGGCATTACATTTTCCTTTGGTTGAATGCAAGTCTGGACTATAGTGTATTACAATATGACTAGTCCTAAAGCCCGTTCACACGGGACATTTTTTGCAGTACAGCGGTCCCACCGCTTGCGCTCTCTCCCTCCCCCTCTCTTTTGCACTCTCTCCCCCCTCTTTTGTGCGCTCTCCCCCTCTCTTTTGCGTTCTCTCTCCCACCTCTCTTTTGCGCTCTCTCCCACCTCTCTTTTGCGCTCTCTCCCCCCTCTCTTTTGCGCTCTCTCCCCCCTCTCTTTTGCGCTCTCTCCTCCCTCTCTTTTGCGCTTTCTCCCCCCTCTCTTTTGCTCTCTCTCCCCCCTCTCTTTTGCACTCTCTCTCTCCCCCGTCTCTTTTGTGCTCTCTCTCCCCCTCTCTTTTGTGCTCTCTCTCACTCCCTCTCTTTTGCGCCTCTCTCTCCCTCTCTTTTGCGCTCTCTCTCCCCTCTCTTTTGCGCTCTATCTCCCCCCTCTCTTTTGCGCTCTCTTTTCCCCCTCTCTTTTGCGCTCTCTCTCCCCCCTCTCTTTTGCTCTCTCTCCCCCTCTCTTTTGCTCTCTCTCCCCCCTCTCTTTTGCACTCTCTCTCTCCCCCGTCTCTTTTGTGCTCTCTCTCCCCCTCTCTTTTGTGCTCTCTCTCACTCCCTCTCTTTTGCGCCTCTCTCTCCCTCTCTTTTGCGCTCTCTCTCTCTCCCCTCTCTTTTGCGCTCTATCTCCCCCCTCTCTTTTGCGCTCTATCTCCCCCCTCTCTTTTGCGCTCTCTTTTCCCCCTCTCTTTTGCGCTCTCTCTCCCCCCTCTCTTTTGCTCCCTCTCCCCCTCTCTTTTGCTCTCTCTCTTTCCCCTCTTATTTTCTCTCTCCCCCTCTCTATTGCTCTCTCTCTCTTCCCTCTATTTTGCTCACTTCCATCTCTTTTGCTCTTTCCCCTCTATTTTGCTCTCTCTCCCCCCTCTCTTGCTCGTTCCCATCTATTTTGTTCTCTCCCCTCTCTTTCTATCCCTCTCCCCTTCAATTTCTATCTCTCTCCCCTCTATCCCTCTTGTGTGCGCAACCGCGCCTGGCCACACCCGTCCACGCCCCCGTCATGCCCCGTCACGCCTGGACACGCCCTGTCATGCCGTTCACGCCCAGTCACACCCACTTTTGCCCGCACTGACTTTTCAGGTAGGAACTCTAAGGCCAGGTGTGTTTGTCCTTGCGCGCAGTCTCTACTGCGCATGACAGCTTCGGACAAACACACTTGGCCTTTTATTATATAGGATCTGTATTGATTGATAATGTCTGTGGACACAATGAACTTAATGTATTGACCATGCATGATTACCTTTATATGCTATTATGACTAATATAAGTTATTTGTATGGACATAATGCAGCATTATGATGTTTAATGATTTTATTGACAGAGCCACAGATGCTGCTAGACGGCGTCCAGTTGATATGGTGACCGATGACATTTACGGTCACGTGATAGCACAGACTTCCGGAATGCTGCCAGCAGCAAGGAGGACAGGGATTGGGACACAATTATAATGAGGTGATACAAGATAGTATATAACTATACTATCCAATAGGAGGCGCTAATAGTCTACAAGCAAATTAATGACACAAACCCACAGCTAAAACTATAGGAAAACAAAATAAAAAGAAAGTCCAGTATATACAGTATATATATATATATATATATATATATATATATATATATATATATATACTGTATATATATATAAGCAAAAAATGAGAAATATACTTAGACCTCCAGATAAAAAGTCTTAGGTTTAGATGTAATCTTCTGAATGCAAAGATCTTCTGGTGGACGATAAGGATGGCTGCACTCTCTCCTCGCACAAAAAATGTGATAGCTCTATAGAAAAAAGATAAAATGAAAGTGGCGCCGTATGTGTGTATCAGTCAGGTAACACAACTTGAAGGAGTACAAATTAGTACAGGGTACTCACATTTGGGAAAGGCACTCAGTTGTGCCAAATGGTGCAGGCTGGATCTTTAACAGCAGTCCAGCTAGCTGAACTCCGGCAATGCAGGAACAAAATCCTCAGTGTTG